>NW_025421778.1:0-82961 GCF_011764305.1 Mustela putorius furo | reverse complement strand
GTGATCGGGCCAAATACACAGAGAGCAAGATGCGTCCATGGCCCATGAGGCCTCCCCAACATTCCACGGCCATCGCTGATAAAAAATCCAGAGACAAAGCCTGAGCACGTGCCTCAGATTCGCTCATTCTTCATTTCCTGAAGAGTTCTTCAGATAAGAACCTACACTGCACTCGAATGCACCCAAAATATATCGTCTAACCTGGGCAAAATGCACTGTCTGATAACCTGAGCCTGACCTCGTGACCAACCCACAGACAGCTGACCGCACACTGAGCACATCATACCCGCCATGGCCTTAGGTCATCATCTCTTCCCTACCTCAGTTTTCAGGCTTCAGAACCTAGAACTTATTTCCAGTCACTGCCCAGGGGTGACTGTGATGCAGAAATCAGAACTCTTCCTTACCCATGGCAAGAAACCTTGTGGTTGGCATGTTGTCCAACGTTCAGTGTAGGAGAAAGCAGCATTCACCCTGAGGCCACGCCAATTCTTGAGTGCAACTGGGCATAAACACGCATTGTGACCCTCAGTGTGAGTCCTGTCCTCTAGTACGTCCTCTCAGTGGCTGGACCATTAGATGTCATAATGGGCTTGACATGTCCCAAGGCTCCAATTTTTAACCAGATTTCAGGTTATCCAGTCGCCCCTGCCCAGGGCTCTACTCTGGAATCCCTCATTTGGTTTGACACCTGAGTTGGAAAATCAAAAGGAAACCAATCAACAACAACAGAACAACGGACTTCTTCCATCCCACAGAATGACCCCAAACTCTTTGGAGGAGGCCAAACCCCCAGGGAGTAAGACACGTCCATTTCCCATGAAGTCACCCAGAAATTTCACGACCATTCCTGACACGATATCCAGAGACAAAACCTTGAGCAAGAGCCTCACACTCGCCCTTTTTTCATATCCCGAAGGGTTCTCCTCATGGTCTGTAGATCAGTCCTGCCATACCTATGACCCGAAACATAAGCCGAGTTTGTGTTTTCAGACAACTGTCGAAACAGTCCTGGCCTACACACCCTACAGGCTCAGGCCCCTGGAGCCAAACCTGACGACTGTGCTTGCCTTCTCCAAGGGAATTGTATGTGACCATTCCAATGGCCACAACCCTACTAATAGGATAAACCTCCAATGTCCCTGAGGCCATCCCAATATTTGTGGCTTCCCAGGACAAACAGGGGCAATCTCGGCCCATCTGAGCACCTACCGGCGCTCAGTCCCGTAGACTGATGTCCCCAGAGGTAAAAATGTACGAACCGGCCCCTAGGCACCTATTGGATCCAATGGGTGGCTTCCAGGCATCTCTCCTCAGAGGCCTGGATTTCAATAATAGCATATGGCTGTTTCTTGACTCACCCATCAGAACAAATCTTATCTACACATGGGAAACTTGCACGATGGAGCTGTGTGAAAGCCTCTCTTTAGGAGAACCCTTCAGGGCCCCAGTGCCACCGCTCAATCCAAGGTCTCCATAGACGCAAAATCATATTAGGACACATCTACGGGAGAGTCCATTTCAACTCAGCCTCCTCGGTTGCTCCCCCAGATCCAGCAGATCTAACCTGTCTTGTTGCGTGGCGAGAATTGGAATGCGAGGTTGGCTACCCAGCCATCCATCCTCAGAACCCTGCTCAGAATCATTGTCCTGGAGGCAACCAACAGGTCTCAATTGTCCTGCAGAAGAATCTTTGCAGTTGGGAGCTTCTCACAACTCCCATCTTGGGAAAACAACCATGGCCTCGTGATCTACCCCATCAGGGACAGAATGTCCAACCTGAGTGATTGTCTGATCCTCGCCCTGAATTCAGATGCACGAGATATCGATTCAGGCCTGTAGATTGTGCCTGCCATACCCTCACCCAGAATCCTAGGCCTAGCTTGGATTCTCAGACATCCGTCCTCAGACTCCTGGCCCACTAGCCCTCCAGTTTGGCAATCCAGACTACAATGCAGCACTCTGCCTGCCCTCCAGAAGAAATACATTGCCCTCTGGGGCTACCCAGAAACCCCAAATGAGGATCAACCTGCACGCCATTCGGCTGTACCACAAATATATAGGCTGAACTGGGCACTAATGCCCTTTCTGACACAGCTGAGCCTGGACCTCCTGGTCCCACCCAGACAGCTGGCCGCAAACTGAGCACATCGGACCCACCATGGCCTAAGGACGTCATCTCTTCTCAACCTCGGTTTTCAGGCTTCAGAACCTAGACCTTATCTCCAATCACGGCCCGGGTTTGAAAATGATGCAGAAATCAGAACTCTTTCCCCATGGCAAGAAACCCTGTGGTTGGCATGTTGTCCAAGGTTCAGTGTATTTGAAACCAGTGTGGCCCATGAGGCCCTGCCCATGCTTGCGTGCCACATTGGTCACAAACACACATTGTGACCCTCAGCCTGTGCCCAGTCCTCAGGGAAAGCCTCTCAGTGGCTGGATGGTGAGACAGCATATTGGGCTTGCCATTCCCCTAGGCCCCAATTTTTTACCATAGTTTGGATTGTCCCTTCACTCTTCCCCAGGGATCTGCTTTGGAATTCCTCTTTTGGTGGGACACCTGAGTTAACAAACCTGAAAGGAGTCGTCCCATCCCACAGATTGACGAAAAACAATTGTGATCGGGCCAAATCTCAGAGAGCAAGTTTCGTCCATGGCGCATGAGTCCTCCCCAAAATTCCATGGCCATCGCTGATACAAAATCCAGAGACAGAAGCCTGAGCACGCGCCCCAGACTCGCTCATTCTTCATATCCTGAAGAGTTCTTCCGATAAGAACCTACAAGGCACTCGAAAGCACCCCAAATATATAGTCTAACCTAGGCACTAATGCACTGTCTGACGACCTGAGCCTGGACCTCGTGACCAACACCCAGACAGATGACCGCATACTGAGCACATCAGACCCGCCATGGCCTTAGGTCATCATTCCTTCCCTACCTCAGTTTTCAGGCTTCAGAACCTAGACCTTATCTCCAATCACTGCCCACGGGTCAGTGTGATGCAGAAATCAGAACTCTTCCTTACCCATGGCAAGAAACCTTGTGGTTGGCATGTTGTCCAACGTTCAGTGTAGGAGAAACCAGCATTCACCCTGACGCCCCGCCCATTCTTGAGTGCGACGAGGGCATAAACACGCATTGTGACCCTCAGCGTGAGTCATGTCCTCTAGTACGTCCTCTCAGTGGCTGGACAATTAGATGTCATAATGGGCTTGACATGTCCCTAGGCCCCAATTTTTAACCAGATTTCTGGTTGTCCAGTCATCCCTCCCCGGGCTCTACTCTGGAATCCCTCATTTGGTGGGACACCTGAGGTTGAAAAACAAAACAAACAAATCAACAACAACAGAGCAACGGACTTCTTCCATCCCACAGAATGACCCCAACCTCTTTGTACCGGGCCAAACCCCCAGAGAGTAAGACTCGTCCATTTCCCATGAAGTCACCCGGAAATTTCACGACCATGTGTGACAGGATATCCAGACACAAAAACTTGAGCAAGAGCCTCACACTCTCCCTTTTTTCATATCCCGAAGAGTTCTCCTCATGGTCTGTAGATCAGTCCTGCCATACCTATGACCGGAAACATAAGCTGATTTTGTGTTTTCAGACAACTGTCCAAAGAGCCCTGGCCTACACACCCTACATGCTCAAACCCCTGGAGCCAAACCTGACGACTGTGCTTCCCCTCTCCAAGTGAATTGTATGTTCCCATTCCCATGGCCACAACCCTACTAAAAGGATAAGCTTCCAAAGCCCCTGAGGCCATCCCAATATTTGTGGCTTCCAAGGACAAACAAGGGCAATCTGGGCCCATCTGAGCACCTACTGACACTCAGAGCAGAAGACTGATGTGCCCAGAGGTAAAAAGGAACGAACAGGCCCCTAGGCACCTATCGGATCCATTGCTTTGGTTTCCAGGCATCTCTCCTCAGAGGCCTGGATTTCAATAACAGCATATGGCTGTTTCTTTACTCACCCATCAGAACAAATCTCATCTACACATGGGAAACTTGCACGATGGAGCTGTGTGAAAGCCTTCTTTAGGAGAACCCTTCAGGGAACCAGTGCCACTACTTCATTCCAAGGTCTCCATAGACACAAAATCATATTAGGACACATCCACGGGAGAGTCCATTTAAACTCAGCCTCCTCCGTTGCTCCCCCAGATCCAGCAGATCTAACCTGTCTTGTTGCATGGTGAGAATTGGAATGCGAGCTGGGCTACCCAGCCATTCATCCTTAGAACCCTGCACGGAATCCTTTTCCTGGAGCCATCCAACAGGTTTCAATTGTCCTGCAGAAGAATCTTTGCAGTGGGAGTTTCTCACAACTCCCATCGTTGGAAAACCCCCATGGCCTCGTGTTCCACCCTCCCCCTTCAAGAAGGGGCCATCAGGGACAGAATGTCCAACCTGAGCGATCGTCTGATCCTCGCCCTGACTTCAGATGCACGAGACCTCGATTCAGGTCTGTAGATTGTGCCTGCCATATCCTCACCCAGAAACCTAGGCCTAGCTTGGGTTCTCAGACTTCCGTCCTCAGACTGCTGGCCCACAAGCCCTGCAGTTTGGCAATCCAAAACTACAATGCATCACTCTGCCTGCCCTCCAGAAGAAAAACATTGCCCTCTGGGGCTACCCTGAAACCCCAAATGAGGAGCAACCTGCACGCCATTCGGCTGTACCCCAAATATATAGGCTGACCGGGGCACTAATGCCCTTTCTGACACATCCTGATCCTGGAACTCCTGGCCCCACCCAGACAGCTGGCCGCACACTGAGCACATCGGACCTGCCATGGCCTTAGGTCGTCATCTCTTCTCAACCTCAGTTTACATGATTCAGTACCTAGACCTTATCTCCAATCTTGGACCGGGATTGAAAATGATGCAGAAATCAGAACTCTTTCCCCATGGCAAGAAACCTTGTGGATGGCATGTTGTCCAAGGTTCAGTGTAGTTGAAACCAGTGTAGCCATGAGGATCGGCCCATGCTTGCGGGCCACATTGGTCACAAACACACATTGTGACCCTCAGCCTGAGCCCAGTCCTCAGGTAAGGCCTCTCAGTGGCTGGAAGGAGAGACAGCTTATTGGGCTTGCCATGCCCCTAGGCCTCAATTTTTAACCGTAGTTCAGGTTGTCCCTTCATTCTTCCCCAGGGCTCTGCTTTGGAATTCCTCTTTTGGTGGGACACCTGAGGTAACACACCTGAAAGGAGTCTCCCATCCCACAGATTGACGGAAAACAATTGGGATCGGGCCAAGTCCACAGAGAACAACATTCTTCCATGGACCATGAGGCCTCCCCAACATTCCACGGCCATCGCTGATACAAAATCCAGAGACAAAAGCCTGAGCACGCGCCTCAGACTCGCTCATTCTTCATATCCTGAAGAGTTCTTCAGATAAGAACATACACGGCACTCGAATGAACCCAAAATATAGTCTAACCTGGGCACTAATGCACTGTCTGACAACCTGAGCCCGGACCTCGTAACCAACACCCAGACAGCTGACCGAACACTGAGCACATCAGACCCGCCATGGCCTTAGGTCATGATCTGTTCCCTACCTCAGTTTTCAGGCTTCAGAATCATAGACCTTATCTCCAATCACTGACCAGGGGTGACTGTGATGCAGAAATCAGAACTCTTCCTTACCCATGGCAAGTAACCTTCTGGTGGGCATTTTGTCTAACATTCAGTGTAGGAGAAACCAGCATTCAGCCTGAGGACCCGCCCATTCTTGTGTGTGAGGAGGGCATAAACACGCATTGTGACCCTCAGCATGAGTCCGGTCCTCTAGTACGTCCTCTCAGTGGCTGGAGCATTAGATGTCATAATGGGCTTGATTTGTCCCTAGGCGCCAATTTTTAACCAGATATCTGGTTGCCAGTAGCCCCGCCCAGGGCTCTACTCTGGAATCCCTCATTTGGTGGGACACCTGAGGTTCAAAAAAAAAACACAAGAAATCAACAACAACAGAACAACGGATTTCTTCCATCCCACAGATTGACCCCAAACTCTTTGTACGGGGCCAAACCCCCACAGAGTAAGACTCGTCCATTTCCCATGAAGTCACCCGGAAATTTCACGACCATGAGTGACACGATATCCAGAGACAAAAACTTGAGCAAGAGCCTCACACTCGCCCTTTTTTCAAATCCCGAAGTGTTCTCCTCATGGTCTGTAGATCAGTCCTGCCATACCTATGACCCGAAACATAAGCCGAGTTTGTGTTTTCAGATAACTGTCCAAAGAGCCCTTGCCTACACACCCTACAGACTCAGGCCCCTGGAGCCTAACCGGATGACTGTGCTTGCCCTCTCCAAGGGAATTGTATGTTCCCATTCCAATGGCCAAAACCCTACTAATAGGGTAAACCTCCAAAATCCCTGAGGCCATCCCAATATTTGGGGCTTCCCAGGACAAACAGGGGCAATCTGGGCCCATCTGAGCACCTACCTGCACTCAGAACCGTAGAATGATGTCCCCACAGTTAAAAAGGAACAAACAGGCCCCAGGCACCTATCGGATCCATTGCTTTGGTTTCCAGGCATCTCTCCTCAGAGTCCTGGATTTCAGTAACAGCATATGGCTGTTTCTTCACTCACCCATCAGAACAAATCTCATCTACACATGGGAAACTAGCACGATGGAGCTGTGTGAAAGCCTCTCTTTAGGAGAACCCTTCAGGACACCAGTGCCACCGCTTCATTCAAAGGTCTCCATTGACACAAAATCATATTAGGACACATCCACGGGAGAGTCCATTTAAACTCAGCCTCCTCCATGCTCCCCCAGATCCAGCAGATCTAACCTGTCTTGTTGCTTGGAGACAATTCGAATGCGAGTTTGGCTACCCAGCCATCCATCCTTAGCACCCTGCTCGGAATCCTTGTCCTGGAGCCAAACAACAGGACTCAATTGTCCTGCAGAAGAATCTAAGCAGTTGGGAGCTTCTCACAACTCCCATCGTGGGAAAACCCCCATGGCCTCGTTATCCACCCCCCCTTCAAGAAGGGGCCATCAGGGACAGGATGTCCAACCTGAGCGATCCTCTGATCCTCGCCCTGACTTCAGATGCACTAGATCTCGATTCAGGTCTGTAGATTGTGCCTGCCATATCCTCACCCAGAAACCTAGGCCTCGCTTGGGTTCTCAGACTTCCGTCCTCAGTGTACTGGCCCACAAGCCCTACAGTTTGGCAATCCAGAAATATAATGAAGCACTCTGCCTGCCATCCAGAAAAAAACATTGCCCTCTGGGGCTACCCAGGAATCCAAAATGAGGATCAACGGGGCACGCCATTCGGCTGTACCCGAAATATATAGGCTGACCTGGGCACTAATGCCCTTTCTGTCACAGCCTGATCCTGGACCTCCTGGCCGTACCCAGTCAGCTGGCCAAACACTGAGCACATCGGACGCGTCATGGTCTTAGGTCGTCATCTCTTGTCAACCTCGGCTTTCAGGCTTCAGAACCTAGACCTTATCTCCAATCACGGCCCGGGTTTGAAAATGATGCAGAAATCAGAACTCTTTCTCCATGGCAAGAAACCTTGTGGTTGGCATGTTGTACAAGGTTCACTGTATTTGAAACCAGTGTGGCTCATGAGGCCCCGCCCATGCTTGCAGGCCACATTGGTCACAAACACACATTGTGACCCTCAGCCTGAGCCCAGTCCTCAGGTAAGGCCTCTCAGTGGCTGGATGTAGAGTCAGCATATTGGGCTTGCCATGCCCCTAGGCCCCAATATTTAACCATAGTTCGGGTTGTCCCTTCACTCTTCCCCAGGACTCTGCTTTGGAATTCCTCTTTTGTGGGACACCTGAGGTAACAAACCTGAAAGGAGTCCTCCCATCCCACAGATTGACGGAAAACAATTGGGATCGGGCCAAGTCCACAGAGAGCAAGATTCGTCCTTGGCCCATGACGCCTCCCCAACATTCCATGGCCATCGCTGATACAAAATCCAGAGACAAAAGCCTGAGCACGCACCTCAAACTCGCTCATTCTTCATATCCTGAAGAGTTCTTCAGATAAGAACCTACACGGCAATCGAAGGCACCCAAAATATATAGTCTAACCTGGGCACTAATGCACTGTCTGACAACCTGAGCCCGGACCTCGTGACCAACACCCAGACAGCTGACCGCACACGGAACACATCAGACTCGCCATGGCTTAGGTCATCATCTCTTCCCTACCTCAGTTTTCAGGCTTCAGAACCTAGACCTTATCTCCAATCACTGCCCAGAGTTGACTGTGATGCAGAAATCAGAACTCTTTTTTACCCAATGCAAGAAACCTTGTGGTTGGCATGTAGTCCAAAGTTCAGTGTAGGAGAAACCAGCATTCACCCTGAGGCCCCGCCCATTCTTGAGTGCGACGAGGGCATAAACACGCATTGTGACCCTCAGCGTGAGTCCTGTCCTCTAGTACGTCCTCTCAGTGCCTGACCATTAGATGTCATAATGGGCTTGACATGTCCCTAGGCCCCAATTTTTAACCAGATTTCTGGTTGTCCAGTCGCCCCTCCCGTGGACTCTACCTTGGAATCCCTCATTTGTTGGGACACATGAGGTTGAAAAACAAAACAAAACAAATCAACAACAACAGAACAATGGAATCATTCCATCCCACAGAATGACCCCAAACTCTTTGGACGGGGCCAAACCCCCGGAGAGTAAGACTCGTCCATTTCCCATGAAGTCACCCGGAAATTTCACGACCATGAGTGACACGATATCCAGAGACAAAAACTTGAGCAAGAGCCTCACACACGCCCTTTTTTCATATCCCGAAGTGTTCTCCTCATGGTCTGTTGATCAGTCCTGCCATATATATGACCTGAAACATAAGCCGAGTTTGTGTTTTCAGACAACTGTCCAAACAGTCCTGTCCTACACACCCTACAGGCTCAGGCCCCTGGAGCCAAACATGACAACTGTTCTTGACCTCTCCAAGGGAATTGTATGTGCCCATTCCAATGGCCACAACCCTACTAATAGGATAAACCTCCAAAGTCCCTGAGGCCATCCCAATATTTGTGGCTTCCCAGGACAAACAGGGGCAATCTGAGCCCATCTGAGCACCCACTCTCTCTCAGACCCGAAGACTGATATTCCCAGAAGTAAAAAGGAAAGAACAGGCCCCTAGGCACCTATCGTATCCATTGCTTTGTTTTCCAGGCATCGCTCCTCAGAGGCCTGGATTTCAATAACAGCATATGGCTGTTTCTTGACTCACCCATCAGAACAAATCTCATCTACACATGGGAAACTTGCACAATGGAGCTGTGTGAAAGCCTCTCTTTAGGAGAACCCTTCGGGGCCCCAAGGCCACCCCTTCATTCCAAGGTCTCCATAGACACAAAATCATATTAGGACACATCCACGGGAGAGTCCATTTCAACTCAGCCTCCTCGGTTGCTCCCCGAGATCCGCATATCCAACCTGTCTTGTTGCTTGGAGACAATTGGAATGTGAGGTGCGCTACCAAGCCATCCATCCTAAGAACCCTGTTCGGAATCATTCTCCTGGAGCCAACCAACAGGACTCAATTGTCTTGTAGAATTTCTTTGCAGTTGGGAGCTTCTCAGAACTCCCACCGTGGAAAAACCCCCATGGCCTCGCGATCCACACCCCCTTCAAGAAGGGGCCATCAGGCACAGAATGTCCAACCGGAGCGATCGTCTGATCCTCGCCCTGACTTCAGATGCACGAGATCTCGATTTAGGTCTGTAGATTGTGCCTGCCATATCCTCACCCAGAAACCTAGGCCTAGCTTGGGTTCTCAGACTTCCGTCCTCAGTGTACTGGCCCACAAGCCCTCCAGTTTGGCAATCCAGAACTACAATGCAGCACTCTGCCTGCCCTCCAGAAGAAAAACATTGCCCTCTGCGGCTACCCAGAAAACCCCATGAGGATCAACTTGCACAGTATTCCGCTATACCCGAAATATATAGGCTGACCTGGGCACTAATACCCTTTCTGACACAGCTTGGTCCTGGACCTCCTGGCCCCACCCAGACAGCTGGCCTCACACTGAATTCATCGGACCCGTCATGGCCTTAGGTCGTCATCTCTTGACAACCTCGGTTTTCAGGCTTCAGAACATAGACCTTACTTCCAATCACGGCCCGGGTTTGAAAATGATGCAGAAATCAGAATTCATTCCCCATGGCAAGAAACCTTGTGGTTGGCATGTTGTCCAAGGTTCAGTGTACTTGAAACCAGTCTGGATATGAGGCTCCGCCCATGCTTGCGGGCCACATTGGTCACAAACACACATTGTGACCCTCAGCCTGAGCCCAGTCCTCATGTAAGGCCTCACAGTGGCGGGATGGAGAGACAGCATATTGGACTTGCCATTCCCCTAGGCCCCAATTTTTAACCATAGTTCGGGTTGTCCCTTCACTCTTCCCCAGGGCTCTGCTTTGGAATTGCTCTTTTGGTGGGACACCTGTGGTAACTAACCTGAAAGGAGTCCTCCCATTCCACAGATTGACGGAAAACAATTGGGATCTGGCCAAGTCCACAGAGAACAAGATTCGTCCATTGCCCATGAGGCATCCTCAAAATTCTACGGCCATCGCTGATACAAAATCAAGAGACAAAAGCCCGAGCGTGCGCATCAGACTCGCTCATTCTTCATATCCTGAGGAGTTCTTCAGATAAGTACCTACACGGCATTCGAATGCATCCAAAATATTTAGTCAAATCTGGGCACTAATGCACTGTCTGACAACCTGAGCCCGGTATTCGTGAACAACACCCAGACAGCTGACCGCACACTGCGCACATCAGACACGCCATGGCCTTAGGTCATCATCTCTTCCCTACCTCAGTTTTCAGGCTTCAGAACCTAGACCTTATCTCCAATCACTGCCCAGGGGTAACTGTGATGCAGAAATCAGAACTCTTCCTTACCCATGGCAAGAAACCTTTTGGTTGGCATGTTGTCCAACGTTCAGTGTAGGAGAAACCAGCTTTCACCCTGAGGCCCCGTCTATTCATGAGTGCGACGAGGGCATAAACAGACATTGTGACCCTCAGCGTGAGTCCTGTCCTCTAGTAAGTCCTCTCAGGGGCTGGACCATTAGATGTCATAATGGGCTTGACATGTCCCTACG
The DNA here is from genome assembly GCF_011764305.1 of Mustela putorius furo. NCBI lineage: Eukaryota > Metazoa > Chordata > Mammalia > Carnivora > Mustelidae > Mustela > Mustela putorius. Next base: position 71,822 of record NW_025421778.1, on the reverse strand, counting down.
ACCCAATTTTTAACCAGATTTCTGGTTGTCCAGTCGCCCCTCCCCGGGCTCTACTCGAGAATCCCTCATATAGTGGGACACCTGAGGTTGAGAAACAAACAAAACAAATTAACAACAACAGATCAACGACTTCTTCCATCCCATAGAATGACCCCAAATTCTTTGGATGGGACCAAACCCCCAGAGAGTAAGACTCGTCCATTTCCCATGAAGTCACACGGAAATTTCACGATCATGTGTGACAGGATATCCAGAGACAAAAACTTGAGGAAGAGCCTCACATTCGCCCTTTTTTCATATCCCGAAGAGTTCTCCTCATGGATTGTAGATCATTCCTGCCATACTTATGACCCGAAACATAAGCCGAGTTTGTGTTTTCAGACAACGGTCCAAACAGCCCTGTCCTACACACCCTGCAGGCTCAGGCCCCTGGAGCCAAACATGACGACTGTGCTTGACCTCTCCAAGGGAATTGTATCTGCCCATTCCAATGGCCACAACCCTACTAAAAGGTTAAACCTCCAAAGTCCCTGAGGCCATCCCAATATTTGTGGCTTCCCAGGACAAACAGGGGCAAACTGTGCCCATCTGTGCACCTCCTGTCACTCAGACCCGAAGACTGATGTACTGTCTGAAGGGCCCATCAGGGACAGAATATCCAACCTGAGCAATCATCTGATCCTCACCCTGACTTCAGATGCATGAGATCTCGATTCAGGTCTGTAGATTGTGCCTGACATATCCTCACCCAGAAACATAGGCCTAACTTGGGATCTCAGTCTTCCATCCTCAGACTACTGGCCCACATGCCCTCCAGTTTGGCAATCCAGAACTACAATGCAGCACTCTGCCTGCCCTCCAGAAGAAAAACATTGCCCTCTGGGGCTACCCAGGAACACCAAATGAGGATGAACAGGGCACGCAATTCGGCTGTACCCTAAATATATAGGCTGACCTGGGCACTAATGCCCTTTCTGACACAGCTTGATCCTGGACTTCCTGGCCCCACCCAGAGAGCTGGCCGCACACTGAGCACATCGGACACGTCATGGTCTTAGGTCATCATCTCTTCTCAACCTCGGTTTTCAGGCTTCAGAACCTAGACCTTATCTCCAATCACGGCCCGGGTTTGAAAATGATGCAGAAATCAGAACTCATTCCCCATGGCAAGAAATCTTGTGGTTGGCATGATGTCCAAGGTTCAGTGTAGTGGAATCCAGGGTGGCCCATGAGGCCCCGCCCATGCTTGCGGGCCACATTGTTCACAAACACACATTGTGACACCTCAGCCTGAGCCCAGTCCTCAGGTAAGGCCTCTCAGTGGCTGGATGGTGAGACAGCATATTGGGCTTGCCATGCCCCTAGGCCCCAATTTTTAACCATAGTTCGGGTTGTCCCTTCACTCTTCCCCAGGGCTCTGCTTTGGAATTCATCTTTTGGTGGGACACCTGATGTAACAAACCTGAAAGGATTCCTCCCATCCCACATATTGACGAAAAACAATTGGGATCGTGCCAAATCCACCGAGAACAAGATTCGTCCATGGCCCATGAGGCCTCACCAACATTCCACGGCCATCGGTGATAAAAAATCCAGAGACAAAAGCCTGAAAACGTGCCTCAGACTTGCTCATTCTTCATATCCTGAAGTGTTCCTCAGATAAGAACGTACACGGCACTCGAAAGCACCCAAAATATATAGTCTAACCTGGGCACTAATGCACTGTCTGACAACCTGAGCCCGGACCTCGTGACCAACACCCAGACAGCTGACCGCACACTGAGCTCATCACACCCGCTATCACCTTAGATCATCATCTCTTCCCTACCTCATTTTCAGGCTTCAGAACCTAGAACATATCTCCAATCATTGCCCAGGGGTGACTGTGATGCAGAAATCAGAACTCTTCCTTACCCATGGCAAGAAACCTTGTGGTTGGCATGTTGTCCAACGTTCAGTGAAGGAGAAACCAGCATTCACCCTGAGGCCCCGCCCATCTTGAGTGCGACGAGGGCATAAACACGCATAGGGCTTGCTATGCCCCTAGGCCCCAATTTTTAACCATAGTTCGGGTGTCCCTTCAGTCTTCCCCAGTGCTCTGCTTTAGAATTCCTCTTTTGGTGGGACACCTGAGGTAACATACCTGAATGGAGCCCTCCATTCCACAGATTGACGAAAAACAATTGGGATCGGGCCGAATCCACAGAGAACAAGATTCGTCCATGGACCTTGATGCCTCCCCAATATTCCACGGCCAACGCGGTTACAAAATCCAGAGATAAAAGCCTGAGCACGCGCCTCAGACTGGCTCATTCTTCATATCCTGAAGAGTTCTTCAGATAAGAACCTACACGGCACTCGAAGGCACCCAAAATATAGAGTCTAAACTGGGCACTAATGCACTGTCTGAAAACCTGGGCCCGGACCTCGTGACCAACACCCAGACAGCTGCCCGCACACTGAGCACATCAGACACGCCATGGCCTTAGGTCATCATCTCTTCCCTACCTCAGTTTTCATGCTTCAGAACCTAGACCTTATCTCCAATCACTGCCCAGGTTTGAAAATGATGCAGAAATCAGAACTCTTTCCCCATGGCAAGAAACCTTGTGGTTGGCATGTTGTCCAACTTTCAGTGTCGTTGAAACCACTGTGGCCCATGAGGCCCCGCCCATGCTTGCGGGCCTCATTGTTCACAAACACACATTGTGACCCTCAGCCTGAGCCCAGTCCTCAGGTAAGGCCTCTCAGTGGCTGGATGGAGAGACAGCATATTGGGCTTGCCATGCCCCTAGGCCCCAATTTTTTACCGTAGTTCGGGTTGTCCCTTCACTCTTCCCCAGGGCTCTGCTTTGGAATTCCTCTTTTGGTTGGACACCTGAGGTAACAAACCTGAAAGGAGTCCTCCCATCCCACAGATTGACGAAAAACAATTGGTTCGGGCCAAATCCATAGAGAGCAAGATTCATCCATGGCCCATGAGGCCTTTCCAACATTCCACGGCCATCGCGGATACAAAATCCAGAGACAAAAGCCTGAGCACGCGCCTCAGACTCGCTCATTCTTCATATCCTGAAGATTTCTTCAGATCAGAACCTACACGGCACTCGAAGGCACCCAAATATATAGCCTAACCTAGGCACTAATGCACTCTCTGACAACCTGAGCCCGGACCTCGTGACCAACACCCAGACAGCTGACCGCACACTGAGCACATTAGACACGCCATGGCCTTAGGTCATCATCTCTTCCCTACCTCAGTTTTCAGGCTTCAGATCCTAGACCTTATCTCCAATCATTGCCCAGGGGTGACTGTAATGCAGAAATCAGAACTCTTCCTTACCCATGGCAAGAATCCTTGTGGTTGGCATGTTGTCCAACGTTCAGTGTAGGAGAAAGCAGCATTCACCCTGAGCCCCCGCCCATTCTTGAGTGCGACGAGGGCATAAACACACATTGTGACCCTCAGCGTGAGTCCTGTCCTCTAGTATGTCCTCTCAGTGGCTGGACCATTAGATGTCATAATCGGCTTGACATGTCCCTAGGCCCCAATTTTTAATCAGATTTCTGGTTGTCCAGTCGCCACTCCCCAGGGCTCTACTCTGGAATCCCTCATTTGGTGGTGCACCTGAGGTTGAAAAACAAAACAAAACAAATCAACAACAACAGAACAACGGACTACTTCCATCCCACAGAATGACCCCAAACTCTTTGGGCGGGGCCAAACCCCCAGAGAGTAAGACTCGTCCATTTCCCATGAAGTCACCCGGAAATTTCTCGACCATGAGTGACACGATATCCAGAGACAAAAACTTGAGCAAAAGCCTCACCCTCGCCCTTTTTTCATATCCTGATGAGTTCTCCTCATGGTCTGTAGATCAGTCATGCCATACCTATGACCCAAAACATAAGCCGAGTTTGTGTTTTCAGACAACGCTCTAAACAGCCTTGGCCTACACACTCTACAGGTTCAGGCCCCTGGAGCCAAACATTAAGACTGGGCTTGCCCACTCCAAGGGAATTGTATGTGCCCATTCCAATGGCCACAACCCTTCTAATAGGATAAACCTCCAAAGTCCCTGAGGCTATCCCAATATTTGTGGCTTCCCTGGACAAACAGGGGCAATCTGGGCCCATCTGAGCACCTACCGGCACTCAGACCCGTAGACTGATGTCCCCAGAGTAAAAAGGAACGAACAGGCCCATAGGCACCTATCGGATCTATTGCTTTGGTTTCCAGGCATCTCTCCTTAGAGGTCCTTAGAACCCTTAGAACCCTGCCCTTGCGTCGTTCCTTATGGGACATCCTTGAGCCATCCAACAGGTGTCGACTGTCCCACAGGAATCCCTGATCATGGACCACCTATCAACTCATATCATGGAAAGCTTCCAAGGTTATATGATGCCCCCTATCTTCATGAAGGCGGATCATGGAAAGAAACTCCAACCTGAGCCAACGGCTGATCTCGCCTTGACTTCAGATGCACGAGGTCTTGATTAAGCTCTTCAGAGTGTACCTGCTGTGCCCTCACCCCAAAACCTAAGCATAGCTAGTGTTCTCAGACTTCCGTCCTCACTCTCCTGGACCACACGCCCTCCATTTTGGGATTTCCGATGACACAGTGCTGCACTCTGCCTGCCCTCTAGAAGAAAAACGTTGCCCTATGGGTCTACCCAGAAACCTCAAATGAGGATAAATCTGCATGTCACTCAACTGTAAACCAATTATATAGTCTAGCCTGTGCACTAATGCCCTGTCTGACACAACCTGAGGCCTAAATTCCCAACCGACACCCAGACAGCTTGCCGTACACTGAGAACATCTGAACCGCCATGGCCTTAGTTTGTCATCTCTTTCCAACCTGGTTTTCAGGCTACAGAAACCTAGACCTTATCTCTACTCATTTCCCATGGGTGAACGTGATGCAGAAATCAGAACTCCTCCTTCCCTCTCACCAGAATGTTGTGGTTGGCATCTTATCCAAAGTTCAGTGTAGGACCCCTGTAGGACCTACAGGAGTAGTAGTAGAGCCCCTGAGGGTAGTGTAGGGTCCCTGAGGCCCTGCCCATGCTTAAGAGCTGCGGTGGGCACAAACACACATTGGGACCCTCAGTTTGAGCCCTGTCCTCAAGTAAAGCCTCTCAGTGGCTGGACCATTAGCCTGCATATGGGGCCTGCCATGCCCCAAGTCACCCAATCTTAACCAGAGGTAGAGACATCTAGTCACCCCTACTCAGGGCTCTGCTCTGGAATCCCTCTTTGGTGAGACATTTGAAGTAAGTAAACACAGAAAGGATTCCTCCCACCCACAGAATGACCCCAATCACTTGGGATCAGGCCATCCCCAGAGAGAAAGAATCGTCCATGGCCGATGAGGCGAGCCCGACATTCCACGGCCACTATTGTCACAAAATCCAGAGACATAAGCCTTACCCTTAGGTCATAGCCCAAAAATTATCCTCATAGTCTGTAGATCGGGCCTGCCATACCTACGTCCCAAAACCTAAGCCGAGTTTGTGTTTTCAGACTTCTATCCTGACATCCCTGTCCCACACACCCTCCAGGCTGAGGCCCCTGGAGCCACAACTCAGGACTGTGCCTGCCCTCTCCAAGGAAATTCTTCCCATTCCATTGGCCACAACCCTACAGATTAGGAGAAACCTCCAAAGTCCCAGAGGCCATTCCAATAGTGTAGGCCGCCCAGTACAAAGAGGGGTGATCTGTCACAAGCTGAGCAACGACCTCAACTAACCCGTAGACAGATATCCCAAGAGAAAGGTATTAAACTGGACAGGCCCCTAGAACGTAATTGGTTCCATTGCTTTTGTTTCTAAGCATCTCTCCTCAGAGGCCTGTTTTCCAATACCAGCATATGGGGGTTCCAGAGATACCAATCAGAACAAATCTTGTCTCCACATGGGAAACTTATTCTTTGGAGCTCTGTAAAAACCTCCAGTTAGGAGAAAGCTTCAGGTAACCGGAGCCACCGCCCTATTCCAAGGTCTCCATGGACACAAACCCGCATTATGACCATTCGGCAGGAGAGTACATTTCAACTCAGCCCCGTTGATTACTCCCCCAGAGACAGAATATCAAACCTGCCTTGTCGCTAGGAGACAACTGGAATGCAAAGCAGACTCTCTAGGCATCCATCGTTGGAATCCTGCTCTGGCGCCGTTCCATATGGGATGTCCTGGGAGCCTTCCAACAGGTCTTGACTGTCCTGCAGAAGGAATCCTTGCAGATTGGAGCATCTCACAACTCCTATCGTGGGAAAACCTACATGGCCTCATGAGATGCTCCCCTTTATAAAGGGGCGATCATGGAGGGAAACTCCAACCTGAGCCAACTTCTGATCCATTGCTTTGGTTTCTATGAATCACTCCTCAGAGGCCTGGTTTCCAATATCAGATAATGGGGGTTTCCTAAGGAAACAATCAGAACAGACCTCATCTCCACATGAGAAACTTGCTCTTTGGAGCTGTGTCAATACCTCAGGTTAGGAGGATCCTCAGGGCGCTGGCACCATGGCCCAATTCCAAGGTCTCCAAGGACACAAACTTACATTATGATCCATTCTCAGGAGAGTCCATTTCAAATCAGGCCCCTCGGCTGCTCACCCAGAGCCAGCAGATCAAACCTGCCTTGTCAATAGGAGACAGTTGGAATGCGAGGTGGGCTGGCCAGGCATCCATCCTTAGAACCCTGCTCTGGAGAATTTCTTTATGGGACGTCTTGAATCCAACCAACCTGTCTTGACTGTCTCACAGAATGAATCCTTGTGGTTTGAAGCATCACACAATCCCACTGTGAGAAAACCTCCATTTCCTCATGATGCCCCACACCTTCATAAATGGGCCATCATGGACAGAAACTCCATCCTAAGCCAAAGTCTGATTCGCGCCCTGAATTCAGAAGCACGAGATCTCGATTCAGCACTTGAGAGTGTGCCTGCTGTGCCCTCGCCCCGAAACCTAAGCCTAACTTGTGTTCTCAGACTTCCGTCTTCACAATCCTGGCCACACCCCTCCAGTTTGGCAATTCTGGAGACACAATGCAGCACTCTGCCTGCCCTCCAGAAGAAAAATGTTGCCCTATAGGGCTAACCAGAAACGCCAAAGGAGTAACAACCTGCATGCCACTCGACCATACCCCAATTATACAATCTAGCCTGTGCACTAAAGCCCTGTCTGACACAGCCTGAAGGCAGACCTCCAGTCCAACACCCAGACAGCTGGCCGTACACTGAGCATATCAAACTCACAATGGCTTTCGGCCATCATCTCTACCCAACCTCAGTTTTCACCTTCAGAACCTAGACCTTATCTCCACTCACTGCTCAGGAGTGAACGTGATACAAGAATCAGAACTTCTCCTTCGCCATGGCAAGAAACCTTGTGGTTGGCATGTTGTCCAACATTCATTGTAGGAGAAAGCAGCATGGACTATGAGGCCCCACCTATCCCTGAGGGCTACAATTTGCACAAACACACATTGTGACTCTCAGCGTGAGCCCTATCCTCATGTAAAGCCTCTTAGTTACTGGAACAACAGCCCACATATGGGGCTTGCCAAGCCCCTAGTCCCCCAATCTCAACCAGAGTTAGAGATGTCTAGTCACCCCTACTCAGGGCACTGCTCTGGAATCCGTCTTTGGTGCGACAACTGAGGTAAAAAAAAAAAAAAATACAGAAAGGACTCTTCCCATCCACAGAATGATCCAAACCACTTGGGATCAGGCCAAATCACCAGAGAAAGACTTGTCCATGGCCCTTGAGGACACCCCGACATTCCACGGCCACCGTAGGCACAAAATCCAGAGACAAAAGCCTGAGAAAACGCCACATACTCGCCCTTTGTTCATAGCCCGGAAAATTCTCACGGTCTGTAGATTGAGCCTTCATACATACATCCCCAAACCTAAGCTGAGTTTGTGTTTTCAGACTTCTGTCCCCACAGTCCTGGCCCACACACCATCCAAGCTGGGGCCCCTGGAGCCACACCTGAGGACTGTGGCTTCCTTCTCCAGGCGAATTCAGCCATTTCCATTGGCCACAACCCTATAGATTAGGAGAAAACTCCAAACTCCCCGAGGCCATCCCAATAGTGTTGGCTGCCCAAGACAAACAGGGATGATCTTTCACAAGTTAGGAAACTACCTCCACTCACTCCCAGAGACAGATATCCCCATAGAATAAGATTGAACTGGACAGGCACTTAGGCCCTAATTAGATCCATTGCTTTTGTTTCCAGGCATCTCTCCTCAGAGGTCGGGTTACCAATACCAGCATATGGGGGATTACTGAGGCAATCATAGAAAAATCTCGTCTCCACATAGGAAATGTACTCTTTGGAGCTCTATAAAAAACCTCTGTTTAGGAGAATCTTTCAGGGCCCCGGATCAAGTGCCCCATTCCAAGGTCTCCATGGACTTAAACCCACATTATGATCTATCCTCGGTAGAGTCCATGTCAACTCATCCCCCTTGGTTTCTCCCCCAGGGCCTGCAGATCAAACCTGCCTTGTAGCTAGGAGACAACTAGAATGGGAGGCGGGCTGCCCAGGCATCCATCCTTAGAACCCTACCCTGGAGTCGTTCCATATGGGACATCCTGGAGCCATCCAACAGGTCTCAAGTGTCCCACAGAAGGAATCTTTGCAGTCTGGTGCATCTCACAACTCCCATTGTGGGAAAATCTTCATGGCCTCTTGAGACGCTCCACTTTATAAAGGGGCCATCATGGACAGAAACTCCAACCTGAGCAAACGTCTGATATTCGCCCTGGCTTCAGGTGCATGAGATCTTGATTCAGCTCTGCAGAGTGTGCCTTCTGTGCCCTCACCCCAAAAACTAAGCCTAGCTTGTGTTCTCAGACTACCGTCCTCACACCCCTGGCCCAAAAGCCCTACAATTTGGCAATACTGGGGCCACAATGCAGCACTCTGCCTGCCCTCCAGAAGAAAAAAGTTGCCTTATGGAGCTACCTAGAAACCCGAATGAGGATCAACTGAACGCCACTCGACTGCACCCCAAATATACAGTCTACCCTGTCTAATGCCCTGTCTGACACAGCATGAGCCCACACCTCCAGACCTACGCTCAACAGCTAGCCACACACTGAGCTCATTTTACCCATCAGGTCCTTAGGTCTTCATCTCTTCCCAACCTCGGTTTTCGGGTTTCAGAACCTAGACCTAAACTCCAATCACTGTCCAGGGGTGAACGTGATGCAGAAATCACAACTCTTCCTTCGCCATGGCCGGAAACCTTGTGGTTGGCATATTCTCCAACGTTCAGTGTAGGAGAATCCAGCGTGGCCCATGAGGCCCTTCCCATGCTTGAGGGCCTTGTTGGGCACAAATAGGCATTGTGACCCTCAGCATGAGCCCTGTCCTCAAGGAAGACCTCTCAGTGTCCGAATCAAGAGCCCACATATTGGACTTGCCATGCCCCTAGGCCCCCAAACTTAAACAGAGCTGGGGTTATCCAGGTGTCCCTACCAAGGACTCTGCTCGGGAATCCCTCTTCTATTGGCACACATGAGATACATAAAATAAAATAAAAAAACAGAAAGGACACCTCCCATCCCACAGAATGTACCCAAACTCTTGGGATTGGGTCCAATCCTCAGAGAAGGAAAGCCGTCCACAAGCCATGAGGCCACGCCAGCATTCGACCCACATTGTTGACACAAATCCAGAGACAAAACCTGAGCAAGCACCACAAACTCACCCTTTTTCATATCCCAAAGTGTTATCACGGTCTGTAGATTGGGCGTGCCATACCTATGTCCCAAATCCTAAGCAGAATTTGTGTTTTCAGACTTCTGTCCCCACAGGCCTGGCCCACACACCCTCAAGGCTGGGCCCCTAGAGCCAAACTCAGAACTGTGCCTGCCCTCTCCAGGGGATTTCTGCCCATTCCATTGGCCACAACCCTATAGATTAGGAGAAACTCCAAAATCCCGAGGCCATTCCCAATATTATAGGCTGCCCAGGACAAACAGGGGCGATCTGACACAAGCCGAGCAACTACCTCCCCTCAGATCCATAGACACGTATCCCCAGGAAAGAGATTGAACCGGACAGGCACCTAGGCCCTAATCATATCCATTGCTTTTGTTTCCAGGCATCTCTCCTCAGAGACCTGGTTTCCGATACCAGCATATGGGAGATTCCTTAGGCACTCATCAAAACAATTCTCTTCTCTACATAGGAAATGTACTCTTTAGAGCTCCATCAAAACCTCCGGTTATGAACATCCCTCAAGGCCCCGGATCAAGCACCCCATTCCAAGGTCTCCATGGACACAAATGCACATTATGACCCATCCTCAACTCACCCATTTCAACACACCCGCCTCGGTTACTCCCCTAGATCCAGCAGATCGAACTTGCCTTGGCGCTATGAGACACCTGGAGTGGGAGGCAGGCTGCCCAGGCATCCATCCTTAGAACCCTGCTCTGGATAACTTCCTTATGGGATGTCCTGGAGCCATCCAGCAGGTCTCGACTGTCCCACGGAAGGAATCATTGTGGTTTGGAGCATCTCACAATTCCCATCATGGGAAAACCTCCATTGCCTCGTGACACCCTCCCGTTCATGAAGGGGCCGTCATGGACAGAAACTCCAACCTGAGCCAACGTCTGATGCTACCTCTGTCTTCAGGTACACGGGATCTCGAATCATCTCTGCAGAGGGTTCCTGCCGTCCCCTCACCCCGAAATCTAAGTCTGGCTTGTGTTCTCAGAATTTTTACCTCACACTCCTGGCCCACAAGCCTTCCAGTTTGGGAATTCTGGAGCCACTATGTGGCACTGTGTCTTCCTTCCAGAAGAAAAACGTTGCCCTCTGGGGCTACCCAGTAACCAAAAATGAGTACCAACCTGCACGAAACTCGACTGCACCCCAATGATACAGTCTAGCCTGGGCACTAATTCCCTGTCTGCCACAGCCTGAGCCTGCACCTCACAACCCACACTCAACAGCTGGCCGAACACTGAGCACATCAGTCACACCATGGCCTTAGGTCTTCATCTCTTCCCAACCTCAGTTTTCAGGCTTCAGAACCTAGACCTTAAATCCAATCACAGTCCAGGAGTGAAAGTGTTGCAGAAATTAGAACTCCTTCTTCCCCATGGCCAGAAAACTTGTGCTTGCCATATTGTGCAACGTTCAGTGTAGGACAAACCAGCATGGTACATTAGGCCACGCCCTGACTTGAGGGGCTCCTTGGGCACAAAAACACATTGTGAAACTCAATGTGAGCCCTATGCTCAAGGAAGGCCTCTCAGTGTCTGGACCAAGAGCCCACATATGGGGCTTGCCATGTTCTTAGGTCCCAATGTTAACCAGAGTTCTGGTTGTCCAGTCGCCCCTCCCCAGGACTCTGCTGTGGAATCCCTCTTTTGGTGGTCCACCTGAGGTAAAAAAAAAAAAAAAAAAAAAAAAACAGAAAGGCCTCCTCCCTTCCCACAGAATGACCCCAAACTCTTGGGATTGGGTCAAATCCCCAGAAAGGGAGCCTCATCGATGGCCCATGAGGACACCCGGACATTCCATGGCAATCGGTGACACATATACAGAAAAAAATAAGCATGAGCAAGCACCTCACTTTCGCCCTTTGTTCATATCCCGAAGAGTTCTCCTCACGGTCTATATATCGGGCAGGCCATACCTACAGACCCAAACCTAAGTGGAGTTTGTGTTTTCAGACTTTTGTCCAAATAGCCCTGGACCACACACGCTCCACACTTGGGTCCCTGGAGCCACACCTCAGGACTGTGCTTCCCTTTCAAGAGAATTCTTCCCATTCCATTGGCCACAACCTTGCAAATTAGGAAAAACCTCCAAAGTTACCGAGGCCATCCCAATAGTGTAGGCCGCCCAGGACAAACAGGTGTGATCTCAAACCAGCTGAGCAACTACCTCCACTCAGACAAAAGATGTCCCCAGAGAAGAATATTGAACCGGACAGGCCCCTAGGCCCTAATCAGATCCATTGCTTTGGTTTCCAGGCATCTCTCCTCAGAGGCCTCATTTCCAATACCAGCAAATGGTGGTTTCCTGAGGCACCAATAAGAACAAATCTCGTCTCCCCATGGAAAACTTGCTCATTGAAGCTTTGTTTGCACCTCTGGTTAGGAGAATCCTTCAGGGCCCTGGTGCCACTGCCCCATACCAAGGTCTCAATGGACTCAAACCAACATTAAGACCATCCTCAGGAAAGTCCATTTCAACTCATTTAAGACCATCCTCCGGAAAGTCCATTCCAACTCAGCCCCCTCTGATGCTACCCCAAGCCAGCAGACCAAAAGTTTCTTGTTGCTAGGAGACAATTGGAATTGAGGCTGTCTGCCCAGGCATCCATACTTAGAACCCTAATCTGGAAAAATACCTTAGGAGACGTCCTGGAGCCATCCAACAAATCTTAATTGTCCCACAGAAGGAATCCTTGCGGTTTGGAGCATCTCACATCTCTAATAGTGGGAAAACCCCCATGGCCTCATAATGCCCCCCCCTTCATGAAGGGGCCAACATGGACAGAAACTCCAACCTGAGCCAAAGTCTGAACCTCGACCTGACTTCAGACTCATGAGATCGCAATTCAGCTCTGCAGAGTGTGCCTGCCATGTCCATTCCCCGAAACCTAAGCCTAGCTTGTGTTCTGAGACTTCCTTCCTCACTCTCCTGGCCCACAAGCCCTCCAGTTTGGGAATTCCGAAGCCACAATGCAGCACTCTGCCTGCCCTCCAGAAGAAAAACTTTGCCCTATGCTGCTAATAAGAAACCCCAAATGATTATCTAATGCATGCCACTCGACTGTAAAGCAATTATACAGCCTACCCTGAATCCTAATGCCCTGTCTGGCACAGCCTGAGACAAGACATCCCAAACGACACCTAGACAGCTGGCTCTAACCTGGACACAAGGGACCCGCTATGGCTGTAGTTCGTCATCTCTTCCCAACCTCTGTTTTCAGGCTTCAGAACTTAGACCTTATCTCCAATCACTGCCCAGGGGTGAACGTGATGCAGAAATTAGAATTCTTCCTTACCCATGGCCAGAAACCTTGTGGTTGGCATGTTGTCCAACGTTCAATGTGGGAAAACCTGCATTGTCGGAAAGGCCACGCCAGTGCTTGAGGGCCGCCTAGGGCACAGACATGCATTGTGACCTGTAGCGTGAGTCCCGTATTAAAGTAACGCCTCTCAGTGGCTGGACCAAGATCCTGCATATGGGGCTTGTCATATCCATAGGCCCCCAGTCTTAACCAGAGAGCGAGTATTCCAGTTGTCAGTACCCACTGCTATGCTCCAGAATCCCACTACTGGGGGGGCACATGAAGCAGAAAACAGGACTCTTCCCTTCCCACAGAATGACCCCAACCTCTTGGGGGCTGGACAAACTAACAGAGAGGGAGACTTCTACGACGCATGAGGCAACTACTACATTAAACTGCCATTGTGGACAAAATATCCAGAGACAAAAGACTGAGCGACTGCCTCTCTCTCACCCTTCTTTCATATCCAGAGGAGCTCCCCTCACGGACTGTAGATCAGGCCTGCCATAACCTCGGCCCCAAACCTGAGCTGAGTTTGGGTTTTTGGATGTCTGTCTGTACAGCCGTGGCCCACGCCGCCTCCGGGCTGGGGTCTCTGGAGCCACACACAGAACTGTGCCTGCTCTCTCCTAAGAAACTGCCCGTTCCATTGGCCACAACTCTACAAAATAGTAGAAACCTCAAGGTCCCCAATGACATCCCACTACGCAAGCCGCACTGGACAAATAGGGGCATTATGACACCAGCTGAGCAACTACTACCTCCATGCAGACACACAGACTGATATCCGCAGAGACAGAAGATTGAACCAGACAGGCCCCTAGGCCCTATAATGAACTCTTGCTTTGGTGTCCAGGTATCACTCCTCAGAGGCCTGGGTTCAAAGACCAGCATATGGTGCTATCCCGAGGCACCAGACAGAACTCCTCTCATCTCCGCATGGAAAGCTTCCTTGTTGGAGTTGTGTCAAACCCTTCGGGTTGGAGAATCCTGCAGAGTCCCTTAGCTACTGCCACATTCCAAGGTCTTCATGGCCAAAATCCCACATTATGACTCATCCTCAGGAAATTCCATTTAAACTCAGCCTTCTGGGTAGCTCACCCAAGAGCCCACAGATTGAGCGTGCCTTGTCTCGACCAGGCAATGGGAAGGTGAGTTGGCGTTTCTCGGCATCCATGCTTAGGCCCCTGCTCTCGAGTCTTTCTGTATGGGGCATCCTGGAACCATCCAATAGTACTCGACTGTCCTGAAGAAGGAAACTTTGAAGTTTTGAGCAGCTCAAAACTCCCAGCATAGGGAAACCTCCCTGGCCTCATGACGCCCACACCACCTTCAGGAAGGGGCCGTCATGGACACAAACTCCAGCTTGAGGCAACATCTGATACTCGCCCTGACCTCAGATGCAGGAGATCTCGATTCAGCCTCTGCACAGTGGGCACAAACCTCGTGCTACCTTGTGTTTTCAGACTTCCTTCCTCACACTTCTGGCAAACATGTCCTCAAGACTTGGAATTCTGGAACCAAAATGTAGCCCTATGCTGGCCCTCCAGAAGAAAAACGTTGCTCTATGGGGATCTCCATAAACCGCAAATGAGGATCAACCTGCTCGGTTCTCGACCTCACCCCAATTGGATTGTTCGTGTTGTCCATTCATCGCTCGCCAGAACTCTGCTTTGGAATCCCTCTTTTGGAGGGACACCTGAGGTAACAAAACTAAAAGGACTCCTCCCATCCTTCAGATTGACCCCAAAAATTGGGATTGGACCAAATTCACAGAGAGGATGTCTCGTCCATGGCCCATGAGGCCTCCCCGAGATTCCACAGCCATCGTTGACAACAAATCCAGAGACAAAAGTCTGAGCAAGCGCCTCACACTCGCTCTTTTGTCGTATCCCGAAGAGTTCTCCTCACGGTCTGTAGATCGGGCCTGCCATACCTACTTCCCAAACCTAAGCCGAGTTTGTGTTTTCAGACTTCTGTCCCCATATTCCTGGCCCACAGACCATTCAGGCTGGGGCCCCTGGAGCCACACATCAGGACTGTGCCTGTCCATACCACGGGAATTCTGCCCATTCCATTGTCCACAATCATACAAATTAGGAAAAACCTCCAGAGTACCCAGGGACTTCCCAATAATGTAGGCCGCCCAGGACAAACAAGGGTCATCTGAAACCAGGACTAGGATTCCGAGCAGGGTACTAAGGATGGATGGCTGGGTAGCCCACATCGCATTCCAATTGTCTCCAAGCAACAAGACAGGTTAGATCTGCTGGATCTGGGGGAGCAACCGAGGAGGCTGAGTTGAAATGGACTCTCCCGTGGATGTGTCCTAATATGATTTTGTGTCTATGGAGACCTTGGAATGAAGCGGTGGCACTGGGGCCCTGAAGGGTTCTCCTAAGGAGAGACTTTCACACAGCTCCATCGTGCAAGTTTCCCACGTGTCGATGAGATTTTTTCTGATGGGTGAGTCAAGAAACAGCCATATGCTGTTATTGAAATCCAGGCCTCTGAGGAGAGATGCCTGGAAACCAAAGCATTGGATCTGATATGAGCCTAAGGCACGTTCGAACCTTTTAACCTCTGGGGACATCAGTCTACGGGTCTGAGTGCCGGTAGGTGCTCAGATGGGCCCAGATTGCCCCTGTTTGTCCTGGGAAGCCACAAATATTGGGATGGCCTCACGGAATTTGGATGTTCAACCTATTAGTAGGGTTGTGGCCGTTGGAATGTGCACATACAAATCCCTTGGAGAGGGCAAGCACAGTCGTCAGGTTTGGCGCAAGGGGCCTGAGACTGTAGGGTGTGTAGGCCAGGGCTCTTTGGACAGTTGTCTGAAAACACAAACTCGGCTTATGTTTCGGGTCATAGGTATGGCAGGACTGATCTACGGATCATGAGGGGAACTCTTCGGGATATGAAAAAAGGGCGAGTGTGAGGCTCTTGCTCAAGTTTTTGTCTCTTGATATCGTGTCACTCATGGTCGTGAAATTTCCGGGTGACTTCATGGGAAATGGACGAGTCTTACTCTATGGGGGTTTTGCCGATTCCAAAGAGTTTGGGGTCATTCTGTGGGATGGAAGAAGTCCGTTGTTCTGTTGTTGTTAATTTGTTTTGTTTTGTTTTTCAACCTCAGGTATCCCACCAAATGAGGGATTCCAGAGTAGAGACCTGGGGCGGGGCGACTGGACAACCAGAAATCTGGTTAAAAATTGGTAACTAGGGACATGTCAAGTCCATTATGACATCTAATGGTCCAGCCACCAAGAGGACGTACTAGAGGACAGGACTCACGCTGAGGTCACAATGCGTGTTTATGCCCTCGTCGCACTCAAGAATGGGCGGGGCCTCAGGGTGAATGCTGGTTTCTCCTACCTTGAACGTTGGACAACATGCCAACCACAAGGTTTCTTGCCATGGGTAAGGACGAGTTCTGATTTCTGCATCACAGTCACCGCTGGGCAGTGATTCGAGATAAGGTCTAGGTTCTGAAGACTGAAAACTGAGGTAGGGAAGAGATGATGACCTAAGGCCATGGCGGGTCTGATGTGCTCAGTGTGTGGTCAGCTGTCTGGGTGTTGGTCACGAGGTCCGGGCTCTGGTTGACAGACAGTGCATTAGTGCCCAAGTTAGACTAAATATTTTGGGTGCATTCGAGTGCCGTGTAGGTTCTTATCTGAAGAACTCTTCAGTATATGAAGGATGAGCGAGTCTGAGGCGCGTGCTCAGGCTTTTGTCTCTGGATTTTGTATCAGCGATGGCCGTGGAATGTTGGGGAGGCCTCATGGGCCATGGACGAATCTTGCTCTCTGTGGACTTGGCCCGATCCCAATTGATTTCCGTCAATCTGTGAGATGGGAGGACTCCTTTCAGGTGTGTTACCTCAGGTGTCCCACCAAAAGAGGAATTCCAAAGCAGAGCCCTGGGGAAGAGTGAAGGGACAAACTGAACTATGTTTAAAACTTGCGGCCTAGGGTCATGGCAAACCCAATATGCTGTCTCTCCATCCAGCCCCTGAGAGGCCTTACCTGAGGACTGGGCTCAGGCTGAGGGTCACAATGTGTGTTTGTGACCAATGTGGCCCGCACTCATGGGCGGGGCCTCATGGGACACACAGGTTTCAAGTACACTGAACCTTGGACAACATGCCAACCACAGGGTTTCTTGCCATGGGGAAAGAGTTCTGATTTCTGCATCATTTTCAAACCCGGGCCGTGATTGGCAATAAGGTCTAGGTTCTGAAGCCTGAAAACCGCGGTTGAGAAGAGATGACGACCTAAGGCCATGGCGGGTCTGAAGTGCTCAGTGTGTGGCCAGTTGTCTGGGTGGGGCCAGGAGGTCCAGGCTCAGGCTGCGTCAGAAAGGGCATTAGTGCCCAGGACAGCCTATATATTTGGGGTAGAGCCGAATTGCGTGCAGGTTATCCTCATTTGGGGTTTCTCGGTAGCCCTGGAGGGCAATGTTTTTCTTCTGGAGGGCAGGCAGAGTGCTGCATTGTAGCTCTGGAATGCCAAACTGGAGGGATTGTGGGACAGTAGTCTGAGAACGGAAGTCTGAGAACCCAAGCTAGGCCTAGGTTTCTGTGTGAGGATATGGCAGGCACAATCTACAGACCTGAATCGAGATCTCGTGCATCTGAAGTCAGGGCGAGGATCAGACGATCGCTCAGGTTGGACATTCTGTCCCTGATGGCCCCTTCTTGAAGGGGGGCGTGGATCACGAGGCCATGCGGGTTTTCCCACGATGGGAGTTGTGAGAAGCTCCCAACTGCAAAGATTCTTCTGCAGGACAATTGAGACCTGTTGGTTGGCTCCAGGACAACGATTCCGAGCAGGGTTCTAAGGATGGATGGCTGGGTAGCCCATCTCGCATTCCAATTGTCTGCAAGCAACAAGACAGCTTAGATCTTCTGGATCTGGGGAAGCAACCGAGGAGGCTGTGTTGAAATGGACTCTCCCGTGGATGTGTCCTAATATGATAATATGTCTATGGAGACCTTGGAATGAAGCGGAGGCACTGGGGCCCTGAAGGGTTCTCCTAAAGAGAGGCTTTCACACAGCTCCATCGTGCAAGTTTCCCATGTGTAGATGAGATTTGTTCTGATGGGTGAGTGAAGAAACAGCCATATGCTGTTATTGAAATCCATTCCTCTGAGGAGAGATGCCTGGAAACCAAAGCAATGGATCGGATATGTGCCTAGGGTCTATTCGTTCCTTTTTACCTCTGGAGACATCATTCTACGGGTCTGAGTGCCGGTAGGTGCTCAGATGGGCCCAGATTGCCCCTATTTGCCCTGGGAAGCCACAAATATTGGGATGGTCTCAGGGAGTTTGGAGGTTTATCCTCTTAGTTGGGTTGTGGCCATTGGAATGGGCACACAGAATTCCCTTGGAGAGGGCAAGCACAGTCGTCAGGTTTGGCTCCAGGGGCCTGAGCCTTTAGGGTGTGTAGGCCAGAGCTGTTTGGACAGTTGTTTGAAAACACAAACTCGGCTTATGTTTCGGGTCATAGGTATGGCAGGACTGATCTACAGACCATGAGGAAAACACTTCCGGATATGCAAATAGGGCGAGTGTGAGGCTCTTGCTCAAGTATTTATCTCTGGTTATCGTGTCACTCATGGTCGTGAAATTTCCGGGTGACTTCATGGGAAATGGACGAGTCTTACTCTCTGGGGGTTTGGCCCCGTCCAAAGAGTTTGGGGTCATTCTGTGGGATGGAAGAAGTCCGTTGTTCTGTTGTTATTGATTTGTTTTGTTTTGTTTTTCAACCTCAGGTGTCCCAGCAAATGAGGGATTCCAGAGTAAAGCCCTGGCAGGGGCGACTGGACAACCAGAAATCTGGTTAAAAATTGGGGCCTAGGGACATCTCAAGCCCATTAAGATATCTAATGGTCCAGCCACTGAGAGGACGTACTAGAGGACAGGACTCACACTGAGGGTCACAATGCGTGTTTATTCCCTCGTCGCACTCAAGAATGGGCGGGGCGACAGGGTGAATGCTGCTTTCTACTACACTGAACGTTGGACAACATGCCAACCACATGGTTTCTTGCCTTGGGTAAGGAAGGGTTCTGATTTCTGCATCATAGTCACCCCTGGGCTTGAATGGAGATAAGGTCTAGGTTTTGAAGACTGAAACCTGAGGTAGGTAAGAGATGATGACCTAAGGCCATGGCGGGTCTGATGTGCTCAGTGTGCGGTCAGCTGACTGGGTGTTGGTCACGACGTCCGGGCTCAGGTTGTTAGACAGTGCATTAGTGCCCAGGTTAGACAATATATTTTGGGTGCCTTCGAGTGACGTGTAGGTTCTTATCTGAAGAACTCTTCAGGATATGAAGAAAGAGCGAGTCTGAGGCGCGTGCTCAGGCTTTTGTCTCTGGATTTTGTATCTGCGATTGCCGTGGAATGTTGGGGAGGCCTCATGGGCCATGGACGAATCTTGCTCTCTGTGGACTTGGCCCGATCCCAATTGTTTTCGTCAATCTGTGGGATGGGAAGACTCCTTTTAGGTTTGTTACCGCAGGTGTCCGACCAAAAGAGGAATTCCAAATCAGAGCCCTGGGGAAGAGTGAAGGGACAACCCGAACTATGGTTAAAAATTGGGCCTAGGGGCATGGCAAGCCCAATATGCTGTCTCTCCATCCAGCCACTGAGAGGCCTTACCTGAGGACTGGGCTCAGGCTGAGGGTCACAATGTATGTTTGTGACCAATGTGGCCCGCAAGCATGGGCGGGGCCTCATGGGCCACACTGGTTTCCAGTACACTGAACCTTGGACAACATGCCAACCACAAGGTTTCTTGCCATGGGGAAAGCGTTCTCATTTCTGCATCATTTTCAAACCCGGGCCGTGATTGGAGATAATGTCTAGGTTCTGAAGCCTGAAACCCGAGATTGAGAAGAGATGAAGTCCTAAGGCCATGGGAGGTCATATGAGCTCAGTGTGCGGCCAGCTGTCTGGGTGGGGCCAGGAGGTCCAGTCTCAGATGTCTCAGAAAGGGCATTAGTGCCCAGGTCAGCCTATATATTTGGGGTACAGCCGAATGGCGTGCAGGTTGAATCTCATTGGGGTTTCTGGTTATCCCCAGACGGCAATGTTTTTCTTCTAGAGGGCAGGCAGAGTGCTGCACTGTAGTTCTGGATTGCCAAACTGGAGGGCTTCTGGGCCAGTAGTCTGAGGACGGAAGTCTGAGAACCCAAGCTAGGCCTAGGTTTCTGGGTGAGACCTGAATCTAGATTTCGTGCATCTGAAGTCAGGGCGAGGATCAGAGGATCGCTCAGGTTGGACATTCTGTCCCTGATGGCCCCTCCTTGAAGGGGGGCGTGGATCACGAGGCCATGCGGGTTTTCCCACGATGGGAGTTGTGAGAACCTCCCAACTGCAAAGATTCTTCTGCAGGACAATTGAGATCTGTTGGTTGGCTCCAGGACAACGATTCCGAGCAGGGTTCTACGGATGGATGGCTGGGTAGCCCATCTCGCATTCCAATTGTCGGCAAGCAACAAGACAGCTTAGATCTGCTGGATCTGGGGGAGCAACCAAGGAGGCTGTGTTGAAATGGACTCTCCCGTGGATGTGTCCTAATATGATAATATGTCTATGGAGACCTTGGAATGAAGCGGAGGCACTGGGGCCCTGAAGGGTTCTCCTAAAGAGAGGCTTTCACACAGCTCCATCATGCAGTTTGCCATGTGTAGATGAGATTTGTTCTGATGGGTGAGTCAAGAAACAGCCATATGCTGTTATTGAAATCCATTCCTCTGAAGAGAGATGCCTGGAAACCAAAGCAATAGATCAGATATGTGCCTAGGGTCTATTCGTTCCTTTTTACCTCTGGGGACATCAGTCTACGGTTCTGAGTGCCGGTAGGTGCTCAGATGGGCCCTGATTGCCCCTGTTTGTCCTGGGAAGCCACAAATATTGGGATGGCCTCAGGGAGTTGGGAGGTTTATCCTCTTAGTTGGGTTGTGGCCATTGGAATGGGCACACACAATTCCTTGGGAGAGGGCAAGCACAGTCGTCAGGTTTGGCTCCAGGGGCCTGAGCCTTTAGGGTGTGTAGGCCAGAGCTGTTTGGACAGTTGTTAGAAAACACAAACTCGGCTTATGTTTCGGGTCATAGGTATGGCAGGACTGATCTACAGACCATGAGGAAAACTCTTCCGGATATGCAAATAGGGCGAGTGTGAGGCTCTTGCTCAAGTTTTTATCTCTGGTTATCGTGTCACTCATGGTCGTGAAATTTCCGGGTGACTTCATGGGAAATGGACGAGTCTTAATCTCTGGGGGTTTGGCCCCGTCCAAAGAGTTTGGGGTCATTCTGTGGGATGGAAGAAGTCCGTTGTTCTGTTGTTGTTGGTTTCTTTTGTTCTGTTTCTCAACCTAAGGTGTCCCACTAAATGAGGGATTCCAGAGTAGAGCCCTGGGGAGGGGCGACTGGACAACCAGAAATCTGGTTAAAAATTTGGCCCTAGGGACATGTCAAGCCCATTATGACATCTAATGGTCCAGCCACTGAGAGGACGTACTAGAGGACAGAACTCACGCCGAGGGTCACAATGCGTGTTTATGCCCTCGTCGCACTCAAGAATGGGCGGGCCTCATGGTGAATGCTGGTTTCTCCTACACTGAACTTTGGACAACATGCCAACCACAAGGTTTCTTGCCATGGGTAAGGAAAAGAGTTCTGATTTCTGCATCACAGTCACCCGTGGACAGTGAATGGAGATAAGGTCTAGGTTCTGAAGCCTGAAAACTGAGGTAGGGAAGAGATGATGACCTAAGGCCATGGCGGGTCTGATGTGCTCAGAGTGCGGTCAGCTGTCTCTGTGTTGGTCACGAGGATCGGGCTCAGGTTGTCAGACAGTGCATTAGTGCCCAGGTTAGACTATATATTTTGGGTGCCTTCGAGTGACGTGTAGGTTCTTATCTGAAGAACTCTTCAGGATATGAAGAATGAGCGAGTCTGAGGTGCGTGCTCAGTCTTTTGAATATGGATTTTTTATCAGCGATGGCCGTGGAATGTTGGGGAGGCCTCATGGGCCATGGACGAATCTTGCTCTATGTGGATTTGGCCCGATCCCAATTGTTTTTCGTCAATCTGTGGGATGGGAGGACTCCTTTCAGGTTTGTTACCTCTGGGGTCCCACCAAAGAGGAATTCCAAATCAGAGCCCTGGGGAAGAGTGAAGGGACAACCCGAATTACGGTAAAAAATTGGGGCCTAGCGTCATGGCAATCCCAATATGCTGTCTCTCCATCCAGCCACTGAGAAGCCTTAGCTGAGGACTGGGTACTGGCTGAGGGTCACAATGTGTGTTTGTGACCAATGTGTCCCGCAAGCATGGGCGGGACCTCTTGGGCCACACTGGATTCAACTACACTGATTCTTGGACAACATGCCAACCACAAAGTTTCTTGCCATACGGAAAGAGTTCTGATTTCTGCATCATTTTCAAACCCGAGCCGTGATTGGAGATAAGGTCTAGGTTCTGAAACCTGAAAACCGAGGTTCTGAAGAGATGACGACCTAAGGGCCATAGCGGGTCTGATGTGCTCAGTGTGCGGCCATCTGTCTGGGTGGGGCCAGGAGGTCCAGGCTCAGGCTGTGTCAGAAAGGGCATTAGTGCCCAGGTCAGCCTATATATTTGGGGTACAGCCGAATGGCGTGCAGGTTGATCCTCATTTGGGGTTTCTGGGTAGCCCCAGAGGGCAATGTTTTTCTTCTGGAGGGCAGGCAGAGTGCTGCATTGTAGTTCTAAATTGCCAAATTGGAGGGTGTGTGGGCCAGTAGTCTGAGGACGGAAGTCTGAGAACCCAAGCTATGCCTAGTTATCTGGGTGAGGATTTGGCAGGCACAATCTACAGTCCTGAATCTAGATCTCGTGCATCTGAAGTCAGGGCGAGGATCAGACGATCACTCAGTTTGGACATTCTGTCCCTGAGGGCCCCTTCTAGAGGGGGGGGATCACGAGACCATGGGGATTTTCCGACGATGGGAGTTGTGAGAAGGTCCCAATTGCAAAGATTCTTCTGCAGGACAATTGAGACCTGTTGGTTGGCTCCAGGACAACGATTCCAAGCAGGGTTCTAAGGATGGAGGGCTGGGTAGCCCACCTCGCATTCCAATTGTCTCCAAGCAACAAGACAGTTCAGATCTGCTGGATCTGGGGGAGCAACCAAGGAGGCTGAGTTGAAATGGACTCTCCCTTGGATGTGAACTAATATGATTTTGTGTCTATGGAGACCTTGGAATGAAGCAGTGGCACTGGGGCCCTGAAGGGTTCTCCTAAATAGAGGCTTTCACACAGCTCAATCGTGCAAGTTTCCCATGTGTAGATGAGATTTTTTCTGATGGGTGAGTCAAGAAGCAGCCATATGCTGTAATTGAAATCCAGGCATCTGAGGAGAGATGCTTCGCAACCAAAGCAATGGATCCGATATGTGCCTAGGGGCCTGTTCGTTCCTTATACATCTGGGGATATCAGTCTACGGGTCTGAGTGCAGGTAGGTGCTCAGATGGGCCCAGATTGCCCCTGTTTGTCCTGGGAAGCCACAAATATTGGGATGGCCTCAGGAATTTTGGAGGTTTATCCTTTTAGTAGGGTTTGGCCATTGGAATGGGCACATACAATTCCTTTGGAGAGGGCAAACACAGTCTTCAGGTTTGGCCTCAGGGGACTGAGCCTGTAGGATGTGTAGGCCAGAGCTGTTGGGACTGTTGTCTGAAAACACAAACTCGGCTTATGTTTCAGGTCATATGTATGGCAGGACTGATCTAAAGACCATGAGGAGAACACTTCGGGATATGAAAAATGGGCGAGTGTGAGGCTCTTGATCACGTTTTTGTCTCTAGATATTGTGTTACTCATGGTCGTGAAATTTCCGGGTGACTTCATGGGAAATGGACGAGTCTTACTCTCTGGGGGTGTGGCCTCGTCCAAGGATTTTGGGGTCACTCTGTGTGATGGAAGAAGTCCGTTTTTTTTGTTGTTGTTGATTTGTTTTTTTTGTTTTTCAACCTCAGGTGTCCCACCAAATGAGGGTTTCCAGAGTAGAGCCCTGGGGAGTTGTGACTGGACAACCAGAAACCTGTTTAAAAATTGGGGCCTAGGGACATGTCAAGCCCATTATGACATCTAATGGTCCAGCCACTGAGAGGATTTACTAGAGGTCAGGAATCACGCTGAGGGTCACAATGCGTGTTTATGCCCTTGTCGCACTCAAGAATGCGCGTGACCTCAGGGTGAATGCTGGTTTCTCCTACACTGAACGTAGGACAACATGGCAACCACAAGGTTTCTTGCCTTGGGTAAGCAGGAGTTCTGATTTCTGCATCACAGTCACCCCTGGGCAGTGATTGGACATAATGTCTAGGTTCTGAAGGCTGAAAACTGAGGTAGGGAGGAGATGATGACCTAAGGCAAAGGCGGGTCTGATGTGCTCAGTGTGCGGTCAGCTGTCTGGGTGTTGCTCAGGAGGTCCCGGCACATGTTGTGTCAGACAGTGCAGTAGTGCCCAGGTTAGACTATATAATTTGGGTACATTCGAGTGCCGTGTAGGTTTATTCTCATTTAATGTTGCTGGGCAGCTCATTAGGCAATATATTTTTTCTAGAGGGCAGGCAGAGTGCTGCAATGATGGTCCGGAATTGCCACTCTTGTAGGCTTCGGGGCCAGGAGTGTGAGGATCGAAGTCTGAGAACACAAGCTAGACTTGGGTTTCAGGGCGAGGGCACAGCATGTACCTCCTGAAGATCTGAAGCAATATCTCATGCATCTGAAGTCAGAGCGAGGATCAGACGTTGGCTCAGCTTGGATTTTCTGTTCATGACGGCCCCTTCATGAAGAGAGCGGATTCTCGAGAGCGTGGAGGTTTTCCCACATTGGGAGTGGTGGGATGCCCCCTCCAAGGATTCCTTCTGCGGGACAATTGAGACCTGTTTGACAGTGCCAGGACATCCCATATGGATGAGTCCAGACCAACGTTCGAGGATGGATGCCTGGGAAGCCCGCCTCGCATTCCAAAATTCTCCTAGCGACAAGACAGTTTAGATCTGATGGCTCTGCGGGAGCAACCGGGTTGGCTGAGTTGAAATGGACTTTCCTGAGGATGGGTCTAATGTGTGTTTGTGTCCATGAGTGCCTTGGAATGTTGCGGTGGCATCGGGACCCTAAGTATTCTCCTCAGCTTTTGACATAGCTCCCATGCACAAGTTTCCTTGTGGAGACGTGTTTGGTTCTGATGGGTGCCTCAGGAAAACCCCAATGCTGGTATTGGAATCCAGGGTTTTGAGGAGACATGCCTGTAAACCAAAGCAATGGATCAGATTTTGGCCTAGGGTCCTGTCTGTTTCAATCTTCTTCTCTGGGGACATCCATCTAGGGTATGAAAGAGGTAGATGCACAGCTGGTGTCAGACTGCCCTTTTTTGTCCCGGGTCACCTATACTATTGGGATGGCCTCAGTAACTTTGGAGGTTTCTCCTAATTTGTACGAATTTGGACAATGGAATGGGCAGAATTCCCATGGATTAGGTAGGCACAGTCCTAATGTGTGGCTCCAGGGTCCCCAGCCTGGAGGGTATGTGGCCCAGGACTTTGAGAACAGAAGTCTGAAAACACAAACTCAGCTTATGTTTGGGGACGTAGGTATGGCAGGCCCGATCTACAAACCATGAGAAGACATCTTCAGGATATGAAGAAGGTGCGAGTCTGAGGCACTTGCTCAGACTTTTGTCTCTGGATTTTGTATCAGCGATGGCCGTAGAATGTTGGGGAGGCCTCATGGGCTATGGACGAATCGTGCTTTCCGTGGATTTGGCCCGATCCCAATTGTTTTTCGTCAATCTGTGGGATGGGAGGACTCCTTTTAGGTTTGTTACCTCAGGTGTCCGACCAAAAGAGGAATTCCAAATCAGAGCCCTGGGGAAGAGTGAAGGGACAACCCGAACTATGGTTAAAAATTGGGGCCTAGGGGCATGGCAAGCCCAATATGCTGTCTCTCCATCCAGCCACTGAGAGGCCTTACCTGAGGACTTGACTCAGGCTGAGGGTCACAATGTGTGTTTGTGACGAATGTCGCCCGCAAGCATGGGTGGGGCCTCATGGGCCTCACTGGTTTCAACGACACTGAACCTTGGACAACATGCCAACCACAAGGTTTCTTGCCATGGGGAAAGAGTTCTGATTTCTGCATCATTTTCAAACCCGGGCTTTGATTGGAGATAAGGTCTAGGTTCTGAAGCCTGAGAACCGAGGTTGAGAAGAGATGACGACGTAAGGGCATGGCGGGTCCGATGTGCTCAGTGTGCGGCCAGCTGTCTGGGTGGGGCCCAGAGGTCCAGGATCAGGCTGAGTCAGAAAGGGTATTAGTGCACAGGTGGCCTATATATTTGGGGTACAGCCGAATGGCGTGCATGTTGATCCTCATTCGGGGTTTCTGGGTAGCCCCAGAGGGCAATGTTTTTCTTCTGGAGGGCAGGCAGAGTGCTGCATTGTAGTTCTGGATTGCTAAACTGGAGGGCTTGTGGGCCAGTAGTCTGAGGACGGAATTCTGAAAACCAAGCTAGGCCTAGGTTTATGTTTGAGGATATGGCAGGAACAATCTACAGACCTGAATCGAGATCTCGTGCATCTGAATTCACAGCGAGGATCAGAGTTCACTCAGGTTGGACATTCTGTCCCTGATGGCCCCTTCTTGAAGGGGTGGTGGATCACGAGGCCAAGGGGGTTTTCCCACGATGGGAGTTTGAGAAGCTCTCAACTGCTAGATTCTTCTACAGGACAATAGAGACCTGTTGGTTGGCTCCAGGACAACGATTCCGAGCAGGGTTCTAAGGATGGATGGCTGGGTAGCCAACCTCGCATTCCAATTGTCTGCAAGCAACAAGACAGGTTATATCTGCTGGATCTGGGGGAGCAACCGAGGAGGCTGAGTTGAAATGGACTCTCCCGTGTATGTGTCCTAATATGATTTTGTGTCTGGAGACCTTGGAATGAAGTGGTGTCACTGGGGCCCTGAAGGGTTGTCCTAAAGAGAGGCTTTCACATAGCTCCATCGTGCAAGTTTCCCATGTGTAGATGAGATTTGTTCTGATGGGTGAGTCAAGAAACAGCCATATGCTGTTATTGAAAGCCAGGCCTCAGAGGAGGGATGCCTGGAAACCAAAGCAATAGATGCGATAGGTGCCTAGGGGCCTGTTCGTTCCTTTTTACCTCTGGGCACATCACTCTAAGGGTCTGAGTGCAAGTAGGTGCTCAGATGGGCCCAGATTGCCCCATTTGTCCTGGGAGGCCGCAATATCGGGATGGCCTCAGGGACTTTGGAGGTTTATACTCTTAGGAGGGTTGTGGCCATTGGAATGGGCACATACAATTCCCTTGGAAAGGGCAATCACAGTCGTCAGGTTTGGCTCCAGGGGCCTGAGCCTGTAGGGTGTGTAGGCCAGGGCTGTTTCGAAAGTTGTCTGAAAACACAAACTCGGCTTAAGTTTAGGGTCATAGGTATGGCAGGACTGATCTACAGACCATGAGGAGAACACTTTGGGATATGAAAAAAGGGCGAGTGTGAGGCTCTTGCTCAAGTCTTTGTCTGTGAATATCGTGTCACACATGGTCGTGAAATATCCGGGTAACTTCATGTTAAATGGACGAGTCTTACTCTCTGGGGGTTTGGCCCCATCCAAAGAGTTTGGGGTCATTCTGTGGGATGGAAAAAGTCCGTGTTCTGTTCTTGTTGATTTGTTTTGTTCTGTTTTTCAACCTCAGGTGTCCCACCAAATGAGTGATTCCAGAGTAGGGCCCTTGGGTGGGGCGAATGGACAAACAAAAACTGGTTAAATATTGGGGCATAGGAACATGTCAAGCCCATTATGACATCTAATGGTCCAGGCACTGAGAGGACGTACTAGAGGACAGGACTCACGCTGAGGGTCACAATGTGTGTTTATGCCCTCGTTGCACTCTACCATGGGCGGGGCGTCAGGGTGAATGCTGGTTTCTCCTACACTGAACGTTGGACAACATGCCAACCAAGGTTTCTTGCCATGGGTAAGGAAGAGTTCTGATTTCTGCATCACAGTCACCCCTGGGCAGTGATTGGAGATAAGGTCTAGGTTCTGAAGCCTGAAAACTGAGGTAGGGAAGAGATGATGACTTAATGCTATGGCGGGTCTGATGTGCTCAGTGTGCGGTCAGCTGTCTGGGTGTTGGTCACGAGGTCCAGGCTCAGGTTGTCAGACAGTGCATTAGTGCCCAGGTTAGACTATATATTTTGGGTGCCTTCGAGTGACGTATAGGTTCTTATCTGAAGAACACTACAGGATATGAAGAATGCGCGAGTCTGAAGCACCGGCTCAGGCTTTTGTCTCTGCATTTTGTATCAGAGATGGCCATGGAATGTTGGGGAGGCCTCATGGGCCATGGACGAATCTTGCACTCTGTGGACTTGGCCCGATCCCAATCGTTTTCCGGCAATAGGTGGGATGGGAGGACTCCTTTCAGGTTTGTTACCTCAGGTGTCCCACCAAAAGAGGAATTCCAAAGCAGAGCCCTGTGGAAAAGTGAAGGGACAACCCGAACTATGTTTAAAATTTGGGGCCTAGGGAAATGGCAAACCCAACATGCTATCTCTCCATCCAGCCACTGAGAGGCCTTACATGAGGACTGGGCTCAGTCTGAGGGTTACAATGTGTGTTTGTGACCAATGTGGCCCGCAAGCATGGGCGGGGCCTCATGGGCCACACTATTTCAACTACACTGAACTTTGGACAACATGCCAACCATAAGATTTCTTGTCATGGGGAAAGAGTTCTGATTCCTGCATCATTTTCAAACCCGGGCGGTGATTGGAGATAAGGTCTAGGTTCTGAAGCCTGAAACCGAGGTTTGGAAGAGATGACGAACTAAGGCCATGACGGGTCTGATGTGCTCAGTGTGCGGCCAGGTGTCTGGATGGGGCCTTGAGTTCCAGTCTCAGGCTGTGTCAGAAAGGGCACTAGTGCCCATGTCAGCCTATATATTTGGGGTACAGGCAAAAGTCATGCAGGTTGATCCTCATTTGTGGTTTCTGGGTATCCCCAGAGCGCTATGTTTTTCTTCTAGAGGTCACGCAGAATGCTGCATTGTAGTTCTGGATTGCCAAACTGGAGGTCTTGTGGGACAGTAGTCTGAGGACGGAAGTCTGAGAACCCAAGCTAGGACTAGGATTCTGGGTGAGGATATGGCAGGCACAATCTACAGACCTGAATTGAGATCTCGTGCATCTAATGTCAGGCCGAGGATCAGACGATCGCTCTCGTGGGGCATTCGGTCCCTGATGGCCCCTTCTTGAAGGGGGGGTGGATCACGAGGCCTTGGGGGTTTTCCCACGATGGGAGTTTTGAGAAGCTCCCAACTGCAAAGTTTCTTCTGCAGGAAAATTGAGACCTGTTGGTTAGCTCCAGGAAACAATTCCGAGGAGAGATCTAAGGATAGATGGCTGGGTAGCCCACCTCGCATTCCAATTGTCTACAAGCAACAAGACAGGTTAGATCTGCTGGATCTGGGGAGCTACCGAAGAGGCTGAGTTGAAATGGACTCTCCCGTGGATGTGTCCTAATATGATTTTGTGTCTATGGAGACCTTGGAATGAAGCGGTGGCACAGGGACTCTGAATTGTTGTCCTAAAGAGAGGCTTTCACACAGCTCCATCGTGCAAGTTTCCCATGTGTAGATGAGATTTGTTCTGATGGATGAGTCAAGAAACAGCCATATGCTATTATTGAAATCCAGGCCTCTGAGGAGAGATGCCTGGAATCCAAAAAAATGGATCTGATAGGTGCCTAGGGTCCTGTTCGTTCCTTTTTACCTCTGGGGACATCAGTCTACGGGTCTGAGTGCGGGTAGGTGCTCAGATGGGCCCAGATTGTCCCTGTTTGTCCTGGGAAGCCACAAATATTGGGATGGCCTCAGGGACTTTGGAGGTTTATCCTATTAGTAGGGTTGTGGCCATTGGAATGGGCACATACAATTCCCTTGGAGATTGCAAACACATCGTCATGTGGCTCCTGGGGCCTGAGCCTGTAGGGTGTGTAGGCCAGGGCAGTTTGGACAGTTGTCTGAAAACACAAACTCGGCTTATGTTTCGGGTCATAAGTATGGCAGGACTGATCTACAGACCATGAGGAGAACTCTTCGGGATATGAAAAAAGGGTGACTGTGAGGCTCTTGCTCAAGTTTTTTGTCTCTGGATATCGTGTCACTCATGGTCGTGAAATTTCCGGGTGACTTCATTGGAAATGGACGAGTCTTACTCTCTGGGGGTTTGACCCCGTCCAAAGAGTTTGGGGTGATTCTGTGGGAAGGAAGAAATCCCTTGTTCTGTTGTTGTTGATTTGTTTTGTTTTGTTTTTGAACCTCAAGTGTCCCACCAAATGAGGGATTCCAGAGTAAAGCCATGGGAGGGGCGACTGGACAACCAGAAATCTGGTTAAAAATTGGGGCCTAGGGACATGTCCAGCCCATTATGACATCTAATGGGCCTGCCACTGAGAGGACGTACTAGAGGACAGGACTCACACTGAGGGTCACAATGCGTGTTTATGCCCTCGTCGCACTCAAGAATGGGCGGGGCCTCAGGGTGAAGGCTGGTTTCTCTTACACTGAACGTTTGACATCATGCCAACCACAAGGTTTCTTGACATGGGTAAGGAAGAGTTCTGATTTCTGCATCACAGTCACCCCTGGGCAGTGATTGGAGATAAGCTCTAGGTTCTGAAGCCTGAAAACTGAGGTAGGGAAGAGATGATGACCTAAGGCCATGGCGGGTCTGATGTGCTCAGTGTGCGGTCAGCTGTCTGGGTGTTGGTCACGAGGTCCGGCGTCAGGTTGTCAGACAGAGCATTAGTGCCCAGGTTAGACTATATATTTTGGGTGCTTTCGAGTGCCGTGTAGGTTCTTATCTGAAGAACTCTTCAGGATATGAAGAATGAGCGAGTATGAGGTGCGTGCTCAGGCTTTTATCTCTGGATTTTGTATCAGCGATGGCCGTGGAATGTTGGGGCGTCCTCATGGGATATGGACGAATCTTGCTCTGTGGATTTGGCCCGATCCCAATTGTTTTCCAGCAATCTGTGGGATGGGAGGACGCCTTTCATTTTGTTACCTCAGGTGTCCCACCAAAAGAGGAATTCCAAAGCAGAGCCCTGGGGAAGAGTGAAGAGTAAACCCGAACTATGGTTAAAAATTGGGGCCTAGGGGCATGGCAAGCCCAATATGCTGTCTCTCCATCCAGCCACTGAGAGGCCTTACCTGAGGACTGGGCTCAGGCTGAGGGTCACAATGTGTGTTTGTGACCAATGTGGCCCGCAAGAATGGGCGGGGCCTCATCTGCCACACTGGTTTCAACGACACTGAAACTTGGACAACATGCCCACCACAAGGTTACTTGCCATGGGGAAAGAGTTCTTATTTCTGCATCATTTTAAAACCTGGGCAGTGAATGGAGATAAGGTCTAGGTTCTGAAGCCTGAAAACCGAGGTTGAGAAGAAATGACGACCTAAGGCCATGGCAGGTCCGATGTGCTCAGTGTGCGGCCAGCTGTCTGGTTGGGGCCAGGAGGTCCACGCTCAGGCTGTGTCAGAAAGGGCATTAGTGCCCAGGTCAGCCTATACAGCCGAATGCCGTGCAGGTTGATCCTCATTGGGGATTTCTGGGTAGCCCCAGAGGGCAATGTTTTTCTTCTGGAGGGCAGGCAGAGTGCTGCATTGTAGTTCTGGATTGCCAAACTGGAGGGCTTGTGGGCCAGGAGTCTGAGGACTGAGGTCTGAGAACCCAAGCTAGGCCTCGGTTTCTGGGTGAGGATATGGCAGGCACAATCTACAGACCTGAATCGAGATCTCGTGCATCTGAAGTCAGGGCGAGGATCAGACGATCGCTCAGGTTGGAAATTCTGTCCCTGATGGCCCCTTCTTGAAAGGGGAGTGGATCACGGGTCCATGGGGGTTTTCCCACGATGGGAGTTGTGAGAAGCTCCCAACTGCAAAGATTCTTCTGCAGAACAATTGAGACCAGTTGGTTGGCTCCAGGACAATGATTCCGAGCAGAGTTCTAAGGATGGATGGCTGGGTAGCCCACCTCGCATTCCAATTGTCTCCATGCAACAAGACAGGTCAGATCTGCTGGATCTGGGGGAGCAACCGAGGAGCCTGAGTTGAAATGGACTCTCCCATGGATGAGACCTAATATGATTTTGTGTCTATGGAGACCTTGGAATGAAGCGGCGGCACTGGGGCCCTGAAGGGTTCTCCTAAAGAGAGGCTTTCACACAGCTCCATCGTGCAAGTTTCCCATGTGTAGATGAGATTTGTTCTGACGGTGAGTGAAGAAACAGCCATATGCTGTTATTGAAATCCAGGCCTATGAGGAGAGATGCCTCGACACCAAAGCAATGGGTCCGATAGGTGCCTAGGGGCCTGTTCGTTCCTTATTACCTCTGGGGATATCAGTCTATGGGTCTGAGTGCAGGTAGATGCTCAGATGGGCTCAGATTGCCCCTGTTTGTTGGGAAGCCACAACTATTGGGATGGCCTCAGGAATTTTGGAGGTTTATCCTCTTAGTAGGGTTGTGGCCATTGAATGGGCACATACAATTCCCTTGGAGAGGGCAAGCACAATTCTCAGGTTTGGCCTCAGGGGCCTGAGCCTGTAGGGTGTGTAGGCCAGAGCTGTTGGGACAGTTGTCTGAAAACAGAAACTCGGCTTATGTTTCGGGTCATAGGTATGGCAGGACTGATCTACAGACCATGAGGAGAACTCTTCGGGATATGAAAAAAGGGCGAGTGTGAGGCTCTTGCTCAAGTATTTATCTCTGGATTTCATGCCATTCATTGTCATTGTCAGAAATTTCCGGGTGACTTCATGGGAAATAGACGAGTCTTACTCCCTTGGGGTTTGGCCCCATCCAAAGAGTTTGGGGTCAGTCTGTGGGACGGAAGAAGTCCGTTTTTTGTTGTTGTTGTTGTTGTTTGTTTTGTTTTGTTCTTCAAACTCAGTCGTCCCACCAAATGAGGGATTCCAGAGTAGAGCCCTGGGGGAGGGGCGATTGGACAACCAGAAATCTGGTTAAAATTGGGTCCTAGGGACATCTAGACTTGGGTTTCAGTCGAGGGCACGGCATGTACCCCCTGAAGATCTCAAGCAATATCTCATGCATCTGAAGTCAGAGCGAGGATCAGACGTTGGCTCAGCTTGGATTTTCTGTTCATGACGGCCCCTTCATAAAGGGAGCCGAATCTCGAAGCCGTGGAGGTTTTCCCACGGTGGGAGTGGTGGGTTGCCCCCTCCAAGGATTCCTTCTGCGGGACAATTGAGACCTGTTGGACAGCTCCAGCACATCCCATATGGATGAGTCCAGACCAACGTTCGAGGATGGATGCCTGGGAAGCCCGCCTCGCATTCCAATAGTCTCCTAGCGACAAGAGAGTTTAGATCTGATGGCTCTGCGGGAGCAACCGGGGTGGATGAGTTGAAATGGACTTTCCTGAGGATGGGTCTAATGTGTGTTTGTGTCCATGAGGGCCTTGGAATGGGGCGGTGGCACCGGGAACCTGAAGTATTCTCCTAAGCTTTTGACATAGCTCCCATGTACAATTTTCCTTGTGGAGATGAGGTTTGTTCTGATGGGTGCCTCAGGAAAACCCCAATGCTGTTATTGGAATCCAGGGTTTTGAGGAGACATGCCTGTAAACCAAAGCAATGGATCCGATTTTGGCCTAGGGTCCTGTCTGGTTCAATCTTCTTCTCTGGGGACATCCTTCTAGGGTATGAGTGGAGTTAGATGCTCAGCTGGTGTCAGACTGCCCTTTTTTGTCCCGGGCGACATATACTATTGGGATGGCCTCAGGGACTTTGGAGGGTTCTCCTAATTTGTACGATTTTGGACAATGGAATGGGCTGAATTCCCATGGTTTGGGTAGGTACAGACCTAATGTGTGGCTCCAGGGTCGCCAGCCTGGATGGTGTGTGGCCCAGGACTTTGAGGACAGAAGTCTGAAAACACAAACTCAGCTTATGTTTGGGGACGTAGGTATGGCAGGCCCGATGTACAAACCATGAGAAGACATCTTCAGGATATGAAGATAGTGCGAGTCTGAGGTGCTTGCTCAGGCTTTTGTCTCTGGATTTTGTTTCAGCGATGTCCGTGGAATGTCGAGGAGGCCTCATGGGCCATGGACGAATCTTGCTCTCTGTGGATTTGGCCCAATCCCAATTGTTTTTCGTCAATCTGTTGGATGGAGTACTCCTTTCAGGGTTGTTACCTCAGGTGTCCCACCAAAAGAGGAGTTCCAAAGCAGAGACCTGGGGAAGAGTGAAGGGACAAACCGAAGTATTGTTAAAAAAATTGTGGCCTAGGGTTATGGCAAGCCCAATATGCTGTCTCTTCATCCAGCCACTGAGAGGCCTTACCTGAGGACTGGGCTAAGGCTCAGGGTCACAATGTGTGTTTGCCACCTATGTGGCCCGCGAGCAATGGCGGGGCCTCATTGGACACACTGGTATCCACTACACTGAACAGTATACAACAAGCCTACCACAAGTTTTCTTGTCATCGGGAAAGAGTTCTGATTTCTGCATCATTTTCAAACATGGGCAGTGATTGGAGATAAGGTCTAGGTTCTAAATCCTGAAAACCGAGGCTGGGAAGAGATAACGACCTAAGGCAATGGCTGGTCCGATGTGCTCAGTGAGCGGCCAGCTGTATGGGTGGGGCCAGGAGGTCCAGGCTCAGCCTCTGTCAGAAAGGGCATTATTGCCCAGGTCGGCCTATATATTTTGGGTACAGCCAAGTGCCGTGCAAGTTGATCTTCATTTGGGGTTTCTGGGTAGCCCCAGAAGGCAATGTTTTTCTTTTGGAGGGCAGGCAGAGTGCTGCATTATAATTCTGGATTGCCAAACTGGAGGGCTTGTGGGCCAGGAGTCTGAGGACTGAGGTCTGAGAACCCAAGCTAGGCCTCGGTTTCTGGGTGAGGATATGGCAGGCACAATCTACAGACCTGAATCGAGATCTCGTGCATCTGAAGTCAGGGCGAGGATCAGACGATCGCTCAGGTTGGAAATTCTGTCCCTGATGGCCCCTTCTTGAAAGGGGAGTGGATCACGGGTCCATGGGGGTTTTCCCACGATGGGAGTTGTGAGAAGCTCCCAACTGCAAAGATTCTTCTGCAGAACAATTGAGACCAGTTGGTTGGCTCCAGGACAATGATTCCGAGCAGAGTTCTAAGGATGGATGGCTGGGTAGCCCACCTCGCATTCCAATTGTCTCCATGCAACAAGACAGGTCAGATCTGCTGGATCTGGGGGAGCAACCGAGGAGCCTGAGTTGAAATGGACTCTCCCATGGATGAGACCTAATATGATTTTGTGTCTATGGAGACCTTGGAATGAAGCGGCGGCACTGGGGCCCTGAAGGGTTCTCCTAAAGAGAGGCTTTCACACAGCTCCATCGTGCAAGTTTCCCATGTGTAGATGAGATTTGTTCTGACGGTGAGTGAAGAAACAGCCATATGCTGTTATTGAAATCCAGGCCTATGAGGAGAGATGCCTCGACACCAAAGCAATGGGTCCGATAGGTGCCTAGGGGCCTGTTCGTTCCTTATTACCTCTGGGGATATCAGTCTATGGGTCTGAGTGCAGGTAGATGCTCAGATGGGCTCAGATTGCCCCTGTTTGTTGGGAAGCCACAACTATTGGGATGGCCTCAGGAATTTTGGAGGTTTATCCTCTTAGTAGGGTTGTGGCCATTGAATGGGCACATACAATTCCCTTGGAGAGGGCAAGCACAATTCTCAGGTTTGGCCTCAGGGGCCTGAGCCTGTAGGGTGTGTAGGCCAGAGCTGTTGGGACAGTTGTCTGAAAACAGAAACTCGGCTTATGTTTCGGGTCATAGGTATGGCAGGACTGATCTACAGACCATGAGGAGAACTCTTCGGGATATGAAAAAAGGGCGAGTGTGAGGCTCTTGCTCAAGTATTTATCTCTGGATTTCATGCCATTCATTGTCATGAAATTTCCGGGTGACTTCATGGGAAATAGACGAGTCTTACTCCCTTGGGGTTTGGCCCCATCCAAAGAGTTTGGGGTCAGTCTGTGGGACGGAAGAAGTCCGTTTTTTGTTGTTGTTGTTGTTGTTTTGTTTTGTTCTTCAAACTCAGTCGTCCCACCAAATGAGGGATTCCAGAGTAGAGCCCTGGGGAGGGGCGATTGGACAACCAGAAATCTGGTTAAAATTGGGTCCTAGGGACATCTAGACTTGGGTTTCAGTCGAGGGCACGGCATGTACCCCCTGAAGATCTCAAGCAATATCTCATGCATCTGAAGTCAGAGCGAGGATCAGACGTTGGCTCAGCTTGGATTTTCTGTTCATGACGGCCCCTTCATAAAGGGAGCCGAATCTCGAAGCCGTGGAGGTTTTCCCACGGTGGGAGTGGTGGGTTGCCCCCTCCAAGGATTCCTTCTGCGGGACAATTGAGACCTGTTGGACAGCTCCAGCACATCCCATATGGATGAGTCCAGACCAACGTTCGAGGATGGATGCCTGGGAAGCCCGCCTCGCATTCCAATAGTCTCCTAGCGACAAGAGAGTTTAGATCTGATGGCTCTGCGGGAGCAACCGGGGTGGATGAGTTGAAATGGACTTTCCTGAGGATGGGTCTAATGTGTGTTTGTGTCCATGAGGGCCTTGGAATGGGGCGGTGGCACCGGGAACCTGAAGTATTCTCCTAAGCTTTTGACATAGCTCCCATGTACAATTTTCCTTGTGGAGATGAGGTTTGTTCTGATGGGTGCCTCAGGAAAACCCCAATGCTGGTATTGGAATCCAGGGTTTTGAGGAGACATGCCTGTAAACCAAAGCAATGGATCCGATTTTGGCCTAGGGTCCTGTCTGGTTCAATCTTCTTCTCTGGGGACATCCTTCTAGGGTATGAGTGGAGTTAGATGCTCAGCTGGTGTCAGACTGCCCTTTTTTGTCCCGGGCGACATATACTATTGGGATGGCCTCAGGGACTTTGGAGGGTTCTCCTAATTTGTACGATTTTGGACAATGGAATGGGCTGAATTCCCATGGTTTGGGTAGGTACAGACCTAATGTGTGGCTCCAGGGTCGCCAGCCTGGATGGTGTGTGGCCCAGGACTTTGAGGACAGAAGTCTGAAAACACAAACTCAGCTTATGTTTGGGGACGTAGGTATGGCAGGCCCGATGTACAAACCATGAGAAGACATCTTCAGGATATGAAGATAGTGCGAGTCTGAGGTGCTTGCTCAGGCTTTTGTCTCTGGATTTTGTTTCAGCGATGTCCGTGGAATGTCGAGGAGGCCTCATGGGCCATGGACGAATCTTGCTCTCTGTGGATTTGGCCCAATCCCAATTGTTTTTCGTCAATCTGTTGGATGGAGTACTCCTTTCAGGGTTGTTACCTCAGGTGTCCCACCAAAAGAGGAGTTCCAAAGCAGAGACCTGGGGAAGAGTGAAGGGACAAACCGAAGTATTGTTAAAAATTGTGGCCTAGGGTTATGGCAAGCCCAATATGCTGTCTCTTCATCCAGCCACTGAGAGGCCTTACCTGAGGACTGGGCTAAGGCTCAGGGTCACAATGTGTGTTTGCCACCTATGTGGCCCGCGAGCAATGGCGGGGCCTCATTGGACACACTGGTATCCACTACACTGAACAGTATACAACAAGCCTACCACAAGTTTTCTTGTCATCGGGAAAGAGTTCTGATTTCTGCATCATTTTCAAACATGGGCAGTGATTGGAGATAAGGTCTAGGTTCTAAATCCTGAAAACTGAGGCTGGGAAGAGATAACGACCTAAGGCAATGGCTGGTCCGATGTGCTCAGTGAGCGGCCAGCTGTATGGGTGGGGCCAGGAGGTCCAGGCTCAGCCTCTGTCAGAAAGGGCATTATTGCCCAGGTCGGCCTATATATTTTGGGTACAGCCAAGTGGCGTGCAAGTTGATCTTCATTTGGGGTTTCTGGGTAGCCCCAGAAGGCAATGTTTTTCTTTTGGAGGGCAGGCAGAGTGCTGCATTATAATTCTGGATTGCCAAACTGGAGGGCTTGTGGGCCATTAGTCTGAGAATGGAAGTCTGAGGACACAAGCTAGGCTTAGGTTTCTGGGTGTGGACATGGCAGGCACAATCTACAGATCTGAACCGAGATCTCGTGCATCTGAAGTCATGGTGAGGATCAGACGATCGCTCAGGTTGGACCTTATGTCCCTGAGGGCCAATTCATGAAGGGGGTGGGGATCACGAGGCCATGGGTGTTTTCTCACGATGGGAGTTGTGAGAAGCTCCCAACTTCAAAGATTCTTCTGCAGGACAATTGATACCTGTTGGTTGGCTCCAGGCTAACGATTCCGAGCAGGGTTCTAAGGATGGATGGCTGGATAGCCCACCTCGCATTCCAATTGTCTCCTAGCAACAAGACAGGTTAGATCTGCTGGATCTCGCGGAGCAACCGAATACACTGAGTTGAAATGGATTCTTGTGTGGATGGTTCCTAATGTGTTTTTGTGTTTATGGATACCTTGGAATGACGCGGTGGCACTGGGGCCATGAAGGGTTCTCCTAAACAGAGGCTTTGACATCACTCCCACGTGCAAGTTTCCCATGTGTAGATGAGATTTGTTCTGGTGGGTGAGTCAATAAACAGCCATATGCTGGTACTGAAATCCAGGCCTCTGAGGAGAAATCCAGGGAAACCAAAGCAATGGATCCGATTAGGGCCTAGGGTCCTGTTCGTTGCTTTTTACCTCTGGGGATATCAGTCTACAAGTCTGAGTGCAGGTAGGTTCTCAGATGGGCTCAGATTGCTCCTGTTTGTCCTTGGAAGCCACCACTATTGGTATGGCCTCAGGGACTTTGGAGATTTATCCTATTAGTAGCGTTGTGGCCATTGGAATGGGCACACAGAATTCCCTTGGAGAGGGCAAGTAGAGACCTCAGCTTGGCTCCAGGTGCCTAAGCCTGTAGGCTGTGTAGGCCAGGGCTGTTTGAACATTTGTCTGAAAACACAAACTCGGCTTATGTTTCGGGTCATAGGTATGGCAGGACTGATCTACAGACCATGAGGAGATCTCTTCGGGATATGAAAAAAGGGCGAGTGTGAGGCTCTTGCTCAAGTATTTATCTCTGGATATCATGGAATTCATGGTCATGAAATTTCCGGGTGACTTCATGGGAAATGGACGAGTCTTACTCCCTGGGGGTTTGGCCCAATCCAAAGAGTTTGCGGTCATTCTGTGGGATCGAAGAAGTCCGTTTTTTTTGTTGTTGTTGTTGTTTTGTTTTGTTTTTCATACCCCACCAAATGAGGGATTCCAGAGTAGAGCCCTGGGGAGGGGTGATTGGACAACCAGAAATCTGGTTTAAATTTGGGGCCAGCGACATGTCAAGCCATTATGGCATCTAATGGTCTAGCCACTGAGAGGACGTACTAGAGGAAAGGACTCACACTGAGGGTCACAATGCGTGTTTATGCCCTTGTCGCACTCAAGAATGGGCGGGGCTCAGGGTGAATGCTGGTTTCCCCTACACTGAACGTTGGACAACATGCCAACCACAAGGTTTCTTGCCATGGGTAAGGAAGAGTTCTGATTTCTGCATTACACTCACCCCTGGGCAGTGATTGGAGATAAGGTCTAGGTTCTGAAGCCTGAAAACTGAGGTAGGGAAGAGATGATGACCTAAGGCCATGGCGGGACTTATGGGCTCAGGGTGCGGTCAGCTGTCTGGGTGTTGCTCAGGAAGTCCCGGCTCAGGGTGTGTCAGACAGTGCATTACTGCCCAGGTTAGACTATATAATTTGGGTACATTCGAGTGCCATGTAGGTTTATTCTCATTTAATGTGCCCAGGCAGCTCATTGGGCAATATTTTGTTTCTCGAAGGCAGGCAGAGTGCTGCAATGATGGTCTGGAATTGCCAAACTTGTGGGCTTCGGAGCCAGGAGTGTGAGGACAGAAGTCTGAGAACACAAGCTAGACTTGAGATTCAGGGTGAGGACACGGCATGTACCTCCTGAAGATCTGAAGCAATATCTCATGCATCTGAAGACAGAGCGAGGATCAGATGTTGGCTCAGCTTGGATTTTCTGTTCATGATGGCCCCTTCATGAAGGGTGCCGAATCTCGAGGCCGTGGAGATTTTCCCACGTTTGGAGTGGTGGAATGCCCCCTCCAAGGATTCCTTCTGCGGGACAATTGAGACCTGTTGGACAGCTCCAGGAAATCCCATATGGATGAGTCCAGACCAACGTTCGAGGATGGATGCCTGGGAAGCCCGCCTCGCATTCCAATTGTCTCCTAGCGACAAGACAGTTTAGATCTGATGGCTCTACGGGAGCAACCGGGGTGGCTGAGTTGAAATGGACTTTCCTGAGGATGGGTCTAATGTGTGTTTGTGTCCATGAGGGCCTTGGAATGGGGCGGTGGCACCGGTACCCTGAAGTATTCTCCTAAGCTTTTGACATAGCTCCCATGCACAAGTTTCTTTGTGGAGACGAGGTTTGTTCTGATGGGTGCCTCAGGAAAACCCCAATGCTGGTATTGGAATCCAGGGTTTTGGGGAGACATGCCTGTAAACCAAAGCAATGAATCCGATTTTGGCCTAGGGTCCTGTCTAGTTCAATCTTCTTCTCTGGGGACATCCATCTAGGGTATGAGTGGAGGTAGATGCTCAGCTGGTGTCCGACTGACCTTTTTTGTCCCGGGCGACCTATACTATTGGGATGGCCTCAGAGAATTTGGAAGGTTCTCCTAATTTGTACGATTTTGGACTATGGAATGGACAGAATTCCCATGGATTGGGTAGGCACAGTCCTAATGTGTGGCTCCAGGGTCCCCAGCCTGGATGGTGTGTGGCCCAGGACTTTGAGGACAGAAGTCTGAAAGCACAAACTCAGCTTATGTTTGGGGACGTAGGTATGGCAGGCCCGATCTACAAACCATGAGAAGACATCTTCAGGATATGAAGATAGTAGGAGTCTGAGGCGCTTGCTCCGGCTTTTGTCTCTGGAGTTTGTATCAGCGATGGCCGTGGAATGTCGAGGAGGCCTCATGGGCCATGAACCAATCTGAAGTCAGGGTGAGGATCAGACGATCGCTCAGGTTGGACCTTATGTCCCTGAGGGCCAATTCTTGAAGGGGGGGTTATCACGAGGCCATGGGGGTTTTCCCAAGATGGGAGTTGTGAGAAGCTCCCAACCTCAAAGATTCTTCTGCAGGACAATTGAGACCTGTTGGTTGGCTCCAGGCTAACGATTCTGAGCAGGGTTCTAAGGATGGATGGCAGGGTAGCCCACCTCGCATTCCAATTGTCTCCTAGCAACAAGACAAGTTAGATCTGCTGGATCTAGCGGAGCAACCGAATACACTGAGTTGAAATGGACTCTCCTGTTAATGGGTCCTAATGTGTTTTTGTGTCTATGGATACCTTGGAATGACGCGGTGGCACTGGGGCCATGAGGGATTCTCCTAAACAGAAGCTTTCACCTCACTCCCACGTGCAAGTTTCCCATGTGTAGATGAGATTTGTTCTGGTGGGTGAGTCAAGAAACAGCCATATGCTGGTACTGAAATCCAGGCCTCTGAGGAGAGATGCCTGGAAACCAAAGCAATGGATCCGATTAGGCCCAGGGGCCAGTTCATTCCTTTTTACCTCTGGGGATATCAGTCTACAAGTCTGAGTGCAGATACGTTCTCAGCTCAGTTTGCTCCTGTTTGTCCTGGGAAGCCACCAGTATGGGATGGCCTCAGGGACTTTGGAGGTTTATCCCATTAGTAGCGTTGTGGCCATTGGAAAGGGCACACAGAATTCCCTTGTAGAGGGCAAGTACAGTCCTCAGCTTGGCTCCAGGGGCCTAAGCCTGTAGGCCAGGGCTGCTTGGACAGTTGTCTGAAAACAGAAACTCGGCTTATGTTTCGGGTCATAGGTATGGCAGGACTGATCTACAGACCATGAAGAGAACTCTTCGGGATATGAAAAAAGGGCGAGTGTGAGGCTCTTGCTCACGTATTTATCTCTGGATATCATGCCATTCATGGTCATGAAAATTCCGGGTGACTTCATGGGAAATGGACGAGTCTTACTCCCTGGGGGTTTGGCCCAATCCAAAGACTTTGGGTTCATTCTGTGGGACGGAAGAAGTCTGTTTTTTGTTGTTGTTGTTTTGATTTGTTTTGTTTTTCAAACTCAGGGGTCCCACCAAATGAGGGATTCCAGAGTAGAGCCCTGGGGAGGGGTGATTGGACAACCAGAAATCTGGTTAAAATTGGGTCCTAGGGACACCTCGACTTGGGTTTCAGGGCGAGGGAACGGCATGTACCCCCTGAAGATCTGAAGCAATATCTCATGCATCGGAAGTCAGAGCGAGGATCAGACGTTGGCTCAGCTTGGATTTTCTGTTCATGACGGCCCCTTCATAAAGGGAGCCGAATCTCGAGGCCGTGGAGGTTTTCCCACGTTTGGAGTGGTGGGATGTCCCCTCCAAGGCTTCCTTCTGCGGGACAATTGAGAACTGTTGGACAGCTCCAGGACATCCCATATGGATGAGTCCAGACCAACGTTCGAGGATGGATGCCTGGGAAGCCCGCCTAGCATTCCAATTGTCTCCTAGCGACAAGACAGTTTAGATCTGATGGCTCTGCGGGAGCAACCGGGGTGGCTGAGTTGAAATGGACTTTCCTGAGGATGGGTCTAATGTGTGTTTGTGTCCATGAGGGCCTTGGAATGGGGCGGTGGCACCGGGACCCTGAAGTATTCTCCTAAGCTTTTGACATAGCTCCCATGCACAAGTTTCCTTGTGGAGACGAGTTTGGTTCTGATGGGTGCCTCAGGAAAACCCCAATGCTGGTATTGGAATCCAGGGTTTTGAGGAGACATGCCTGTAAACCAAAGCAATGGATCCGATTTTGGCCTAGGTTCCTGTCTGGTTCAATCTTCTTCTCTGGGGATATCCTTCTAGGGTATGAGTGTAGTTAGATGCTCAGCTGGTGTCAGACTGACCTTTTTTGTCCCGGGCGACCTGTACTATTGGGATGGCCTCAGGGACTTTAAAGGGTTATCCTAATTTGTACGATTTTGGACAATGGAATGGGCAGAATTCCCATGGATTGGG
Source organism: Mustela putorius furo (assembly GCF_011764305.1). Taxonomy (NCBI): domain Eukaryota; kingdom Metazoa; phylum Chordata; class Mammalia; order Carnivora; family Mustelidae; genus Mustela; species Mustela putorius. The sequence continues at coordinate 28,600 of NW_025421778.1, read as the reverse complement.
TAGGCACAGTCCTAATGTGTGGCTCCAGGGTCCCCAGACTGTAGGGTATGTGGCACAGAACTTTGAGGACAGAAGTCTGAAAGCACAAACTCAGCTTATGTTTGGGGACGTAGGTATGGCAGGCCCGATCTACAAACCATGAGAAGAAATCTTCAGGATATGAAGATAGTGTGAGTCTGAGGTGCTTGCTTAGGCTATTGTCTCTGGATTTTGTATCAGCGATGGCCATGGAATGTCGAGGAGGCCTCATGGGCCATGGACGAATCTTGCTCTCTGTAGATTTGGCCCGATCCCAATTTTTTTTCGTCAATCTGTTGGATGAAGGACTCATTTCAGGGTTGTTACCTCAGGAATCCCAACCAAAGAGGAATTCCAAAGCAGAGCCCTGGGGAAGTGTGAAGGGACAACCCGAACTATGGTTAAAAATTGGGGCCTAGGGGCATGGCAAGCCCAATATGCTGTCTCTTCATCCAGCCACTGAGAGGCCTTACCTGATGACTGGGCCAAGGCTGAGGGTCACAATGTGTGTTTGCTACCTATCTGGACCGCGAGCAATGGCGGGGCCTCAAGGGACACACTGGTTTCCACTACAATGAAGGTGGACAACAAGCCAACCATAAGTTTTCCTGCCATCGGGAAGGAGTTCTGATTTCTGCATCTTTTTCAAACCTGGGCAGTGATTGGAGATAAGGTCTAGTTTCTGAAGCCTGAAAACTGAGTTTGGGAAGGGATAACGACCTAAGGCCATGGGGGGTCTGAAGTTCTCAGTTTGTAGCCAGCTGTCTGGGTATGCCCAGGAGGTCCAGGCTCAGGCTGTGTCAGAAAGGGCAATATAGTCCAAGTCCTCCTATATATTTTGGGTATAGCCAAGTGTCGTGCAGGGTGATCTTCATTTGGGGTTTCTAGGTAGCCCCAGAGGGCAATGTATTTCTTCTGCAGGACAGATAGAGTGCTGCATTGTATTTCTGGATTGCCAACCTGGAGGGCTTGTGAGCCAGTAGTCTGTGGACAGAAGTCTGAGGACACAAGCAAACCTTAGGTTTCTGGGTGAAGACATGGCAGGCACAATCTACAGACCTGAACCGAGATCTCGTGCATCTGAAGTCAGGGTGAGGAACAGACAATCGCTCAGGTTGGACCTTATGTCCCTGATGGCCCCTTTATGAAGGGGCGGGGGGATCATGTGGCCATGGGGGTTCTCTCACGGTGGGAGTTCTGAGAAGCTCCCAACTGCAAAGATTCTTCTGCAGGACAATTGAGACCTGTTGGTTGGCTCCAGGCCAACGATTCCGAGCAGGGTTTTAAGGATGGATGGCGGGGTAGGCCACCTCACATTCCAATTGTCTCCTAGCAACAAGACAAGTTAGATCTGCTGTATCTCGCGGAGCAACCGAATACGCTGAGTTGAAATGGACTCTCCTGTGGATGGGTCCTAATGTGTTTTTGTGTCTATGGAGACCTTGTAATGGGGCAGTGGCACACAGGCCCTGAAGGATTCTCCTAACTGGAGGTTTTGAGACATCTTCAAAGGATAATTTTCCCATGTGGAGAAGAGATTTGTTATGATTGCTGCCTCATGAAATCCCCATATGCTAATATTGGAAACCAGGCCTCTGAGGAGAGATACCTGTAACCGAAAGCAATGAATCTGATTCAGGCCTAGGGGCCTGTCTGATTCAATCTTCTTCTCTGGGGACATCCATCTACGCTGAGTAGAGGTAGATGGTCAGCTGGTTTCAGATGACCCTTGTTTGTCCTGGGCGGCCTACATTATTGGGATGTCCTTGGGGACTCTGGAGGTTTTTCCTAATTTGTACGATTGTGGACAATGGAATGGGCAGAATTCCCGTGGTATGGACAGGCACAGTCCTGATGTGTGGCTCCAGGGGCCCCAGCCTGAAGGGTCTGTGGGCCAGGAATGTGGGGACAGAAGTCTGAAAACACAAACTCGGCTTAGGTTTGGGAAGTACGTATGGCAGGCCCGATCCACAGACCGTGAGGAGAACTTTTCAGGATACGACAAAAGAGCGAGTGTGAGGCGCGTGCTCAGACTTTTGTCTCTGGATTTGTTGTCAACGATGGCTGTGGAATCTCAGGGAGGCCTCAAGGGCCATGGACGAGACTTCCTCTCTGTGAATTTGGTCCAATCCCAATTGTTTGGGGTCAATCAGAAGGATGGGAGGAGTCCTTTTAGTTTTGTTACCTCAGGTGTCCCACCAAAAGAGGGATTCCAAAGCAGAGCTCTGGGGAGGGATGAATGGACAACCCAAACAATCCAATTGGGGTGAGGTCGAGAACCGAGCAGGTTGATCCTCATTTGCGGTTTATGGAGATCCCCATAGAGCAACGTTTTTCTTCTGGAGGGCCAGCATAGGGCTGCATTTTGGTTCCAGAATTCCAAGTCTTGAGGACATGTTTGCCAGGAGTGTGAGGAAGGAAGTCTGAAAACACAAGGTAGCACGAGGTTTGGACCCACTGTGCAGAGGCTGAATCGAGATCTCCTGCATCTGAGGTCAGGGCGAGAATCAGATGTTGCCTCAAGCTGGAGTTTGTGTCCATGACGGCCCCTCCGTGAAGGGGGTGGGGGCGTCATGAGGCCAGGGAGGTTTCCCTACGCTGGGAGTTGTGAGCTGCTCCAAACTTCAAAGTTTCCTTCTTCAGGACAGTCGAGTACTATTGGATGGTTCCAGGATACCCCATATAGAAAGAATCGAGAGCAGGGGCCTAAGCATGGATGCCGTGAAACGCCAACTCACCTTCCCATTGCCTGGTCGAGACAAGGCACGCTCATTCTGCGGGCTCTTGGGTGAGCTACCCAGAAGGCTGAGTTTAAATGGACTTCCTGAGGATGAGTCATAATGTGGGTTGGTGGCCATGGAGACCTTGGAATGTGGCAGTAGCTAAGGGACTCTGCAGGATTCTCCAACCCGAAGGGTTTGACACAACTCCAACAAGGAAGCTTTCCATGTGGAGATGAGAGGTGTTCTGTCTGGTGCCTCCGGATAGCCCCATATGCTGGTCTTCGAACCCAGGCCTCTGAGGAGTGATACCTGGACACCAAAGCAAGAGTTCATAATAGGGCCTAGGGGCCTGTCTGGTTCAATCTTCTGTCTCTGCGGATATCAGTCTGTGTGTCTGCATGGAGGTAGTAGTTGCTCAGCTGGTGTCATAATGCCCCTGTTTGTCCAGTGCGGCTTGTGGTAGTGGGATGTCCTTGCGGACCTTGAGGTTTCTACTATTTTGTAGAGTTGTGGCCAATGGAACGGGCAGTTTCTTAGGAGAGAGCAGGCACAGTTCTGTGGTATGGCTCCAGAGACCCCAGCCTGGAGGCGGTGTGGGCCACGGCTGTGCAGACAGACATCCAAAAACCCAAACTCAGCTCAGGTTTGGGGCCGAGGTTATGGCAGGCCTGATCTACAGTCCGTGAGGGGAGCTCCTCTGGATATGAAAGAAGGGTGAGAGGGAGGCAGTCGCTCAGTCTTTTGTCTCTGGATATTTTGTCCACAATGGCCGTTTAATGTAGGAGTTGCCTCATGGGTCGTAGAAGTCTCCCTCTCTGGTAGTTTGTCCAGCCCCCAAGAGTTTGGGGTCATTCTGTGGGAAGGGAAGTGTCCTGTTTTCTGCCTCATGTGTCCCCCCAGTAGAGGGATTCTGGAGCATAGCAGTGGGTACTGACAACTGGAATACTCGCTCTCTGGTTAAGCCTGGGGGCCTATGGATATGACAAGCCCCATATGCAGGATCTTGGTCCAGCCACTGAGAGGCGTTACTTTAATACGGGACTCACGCTACAGGTCACAATGCATGTCTGTGCCCTAGGCGGCCCTCAAGCACTGGCGGGGCCTTTCCGACAATGCAGGTTTTCCCACATTGAACGTTGGACAACATGCCAACCACAAGGTTTCTGGCCATGGGGAAGGAGGAATTCTAATTTCTGCATCACGTTCACACCTGGGCAGTGATTGGAGATAAGGTCTAGGTTCTGAAGCCTGAAAACCGAGGTTGGGAACACATGACGAACTACAGCCATAGCGGGTCCCTTGTGTCCAGGTTGGAGCAAGCTGTCTAGGTGTCGTTTGGGATGTCTTGTCTCAGGCTGTGCCAGACAGGGCATTAGTATTCAGGGTAGGCTGTATAATTGCTTTACAGTCGAGTGGCATGCATTAGATAATCATTTGGGGTTTCTTATTAGCAGCATAGGGCAAAGTTTTTCTTCTGGAGGGCAGGCAGAGTGCTGCATTGTGGCTTCGGAATTCCCAAACTGGAGGGCTTGTGGGCCAGGAGAGTGAGGACAGAAGTCTGAGAACACAAGCTAGGCTTAGGTTTCGGGGAATGGACATGGCAGGCACACTCTGCAGAGCTGCATTGAGATCTCATGAGTCTGAAGTCAGGTCGAGGATCAGACTTTGGCTCAGGTTGGAGTTTCTGTCCATGTTGGCCCCTTCATGAAGGGGGGGGGCATTATGAGGCCATGGGGGTTTTCCCACTATTAGAGTTGTGAGATGCTCCAAACCGCAAGGATTCCTTCTGTCGGACAATTAAGATTTGATGGATGGCTCTAGGACGTCTCATAAGGTATTTTTCCAGAACAGGGTTCTATATGGATGCCTGGGCAGACAGCCTCAATTCCAATTGTCTCCTAGCAACAAGAAACGTTTGATCTGCTGGCTTGGGGTAGCATCAGAGGGGGCTAAGTTGGAATGGACTTTCCTGAGGATGGTCTTAAATGAGTTGAAATGGACTTTCCTGAGGATGGTCTTAATGTTGGTTTGAGTCCATTGAGACCTTGGTATGGGGCAGTGGCACCAGGGCCCTGAAGGATTCTCCTAACCAGAGGTTATAACAAAGCTCCAATGAGCATGTTTTCCATGGGGAGACGAGATTTGTTCTTATTGGTGCCTCAGGAAACCACCATTTGCTGGTATTGGAAATGAGGCCCCTGAGGAGAGATGCCTGGAAACCAAAGCAATGGATCTGATTAGGGCCTAGGGGCCTGTCCGGTTCAATATTCTTCTCTGCGGACATCTTTTGTCTGAGTGGAGGTAGTTGCTCAGCTGGTTTGAGATCACACCTGTTTGTCCTGGGCGGCCTACACTATTGGGATGGCCTCGGTAACTTTGGAGGTTTTTCCTAATTTGCAAGGTTGTGGCCAATGGAATGGGAAGAATTCTCTTGAAAGGGAAGCACAGTCCTGAGGTGCGGCTCCAGGGACCCAAGTGTGGAGCGTGTGTGGTCCAGGGCTATTTGGACAAAAGTCTGAAAACACAAACTCCACTTAGGTTTGGGTCTGTAGGTATGGCCGGCCCGATATATAGACCGTGAGGAGAACTCTTCGGGATATGAACAAAGGGCGAAAGTGAGGTGCTTGCTCATGCTTATTTTTTTTCTGGATATGTGTCACCGATTGCCATGGAATGTCCGGGTGTCCTCATGGGCCATCGATGAGGCTCCCTTTCTGGGGATTTGACCCTATCCCAAGAGTTTGGGGTCATTCTGTGGGAAGGGAGGAGGCCTATCTGGTTTTTTTTTTGTTTTTGTTTTTTGTTTGTTTTTTTTTTTTTTTTTACCTCAGGTGGACCACCAAAAGAGGGATTCCACAGCAGAGTCCTGGGGAGGGGCGACTGGACAACCAGAACTCTGGTTAACATTGGGACCTAAGAACATGGCAAGCCCCATATGTGGGCTCTTGGTCCAGACACTGAGAGGCCTTCCTTGAGCATAGGGCTCACATTGAGTTTCACAATGTGTTTTTGTGCCCAAGGAGCCCCTCAAGTCAGGGCGTGGCCTAATGTACCATGCTGGTTTCTCCTACACTGAACGTTGCACAATATGGCAAGCACAAGATTTCTGGCCATGGGGAAGAAGGAGTTCTAATTTCTGCAACACTTTCACTCCTGGACTGTGATTGGATTTAAGGTCTAGGTTCTGAAGCCTGAAAACTGAAGTTGGGAAGAGATGAAGACCTAGGGCCATGGTGTGACTGATGTGCTCAGTGTTCGGCCAGCTGTTGAGTGTCGGTTGGGAGGTGCAGGCTCAGGCTGTGGCACACAGGGAATTAGTGCCCAGGCTAGACTGTATCATTGGGGTGCAGTCGAGTTTCGTGCAGGTTGGTACTCATTTGTGGTTACTGGGTAGCCCCAGAGGGCAACGTTTTTCTTCTGGAAGGAAGACATAGTGCCACATAGTGGCTCCAGAATTCCCAAACTGGAAGGCTTGTGGGCCAGGAGTGTGAGGAAAAAATTCTGAGAACACAAGCCAGACTTCGATTTCGGGGTGAGGGGACGGCAGGAACCCTCTGTAGAGATGATTCGAGATCCCGTGTACCTGAAGACAGAGCTAGGATCAGACGGTGGCTCAGGTTGTAGTTTCTGTCCATGACGGCCCCTTCATGAAGGGGAGGGTGTCACGAGGCCATGGAGGTTTTCCCACGATGGGAATTGTGAGATGCTCCAAACCGCAATGATTCCTTCTGTGGGACAGTCGAGACCTGCTGGATGGCTCCAGGACATCCCATAAGGAAGTTATCCAGAGCAGGGTTCTAAGGATGGATGCCTGGGCAGCCTGCCTCCCATTCCAGGTGTCTCATAGCGCCAAGGCAAGTTCGATCTGCTGGAACTAGGGGAGTAACCGAGGCGGGTGTGTTGAAATGGGTGAATTGAGGATGGGTCATAATGTGCATTTGTGTCCATGGAGACCTTGGAATGGGGTGCTTGATCCGGGGCCTTGAGGGATGTTCATAACCGGAGGTTTTGATGGAGCTCTAAAGAGTACGTTTCCTATGTAGAGAAGAGAATTGTTTTGATGAGTGCCTAAGGAATCTCCCATATGCTGGTATTGGAAACCAGGCCTCTGAGGAGAGATGCCTGGAAACAAAAGCAATGGATATGATTAGGGCCTAGGTGCCTGTCCGGTTCAATCTCTTTCCTGGTGATACGTGTCTATGGATCTGAGTGGAGGTAGTTGTTCGGCTTGTGTCAGATCGCCCCTGTTTGTCCTGGGCTGCCTATAATATTGGGAATGGCCTCGGGATTTTGGAGTTTCTCCTAATGTATAGGGTTGTGGCCAATGGAATGGGCAAAAATCCCCTGGAGAGGGCATGCACAGTTCTGAGTTTGGCTCTAGGGGCCTAGCCTTGAGGGTGTGTGGGCCAGGCCTGTGGGGACAGAAGTTTGAAAACACAAATTCCGCTTAGGATTGGGGACATAGGTATGGCACGCCCAATCTACAGACCGTGATAACACTTCGGGATATGAAAAAGGGTGAGTTTGAGGTGCTTGCTCAGGTTTTGTCTCTGGATTTGTGTCAACAATGTGGGTCGAATGCTGGCGTGACCTCATGGGTTGTGGACGGCTTTCCTTCTCTGAGGATTGGACCCAATCCCAAGAGTTTGGGTACATTCTGTGGGATGGGAGGTGTCCTTTCTGTTTTTTATTTTATTTTATGTACCTCATGTGTGCCAATAAAAGAGGGATTCCAGAGCAGAGTCCTTGGTAGGGACAACTGGATAACCCCACCTCTGTTTAAGTTTGGGGGCCTAGGGGCATGGCAAGTCCTATATGTGGGCTCCTGATTCAGACACTGAGAGGTCTTCCTTGAGGAGAGGTCTCATGCTGAGGGTCACAATGCCTATTTGTGCCCAACAAGGCCCTCAAGCATGGGAAGGGCCTCATGGGCCACGCTGGATTCTCTTACACTGAACGTTGGAGAATATGCCAACCACAAGGTTTCCGGCCATGGCGAAGGAAGAGTTGTGATTTCTGCATCACGTTCACCCCTGGACAGTGATTGGAGTTTAGGTCTAGGTTCTGAAACCCGAAAACCGAGGTTGGGAAGAGATGAAGACCTAAGGACCTGATGGGTACAATGAGCTTAGTGTGTGGCTAGCTGTTGAGCGTAGGTCTGGAGGTGTGGGCTCATGCTGTGTCAGACAGGGCATTAGACAGGGTAGACTGTATATTTGGGGTGCAGTCGAGTGGAATTCAGTTGATCCTCATTCGGGTTTCTAGGTAGCTCCATAAGGCAACGTTTTTCTTCTGGAGGGCAGGCAGAGTGCTGCATTGTGGCCCCAGTATTGCCAAATTGTAGGGCTTTTGGGCCAGGGGTGTGAGGACGGTAGTCTGAGAACACAAGCTAGGCTTAGTATTTGGCGTGAGGGCACAGAAGGCACACTCTGCAGAGCTGAATCAAGATCTCATGCACCTGAAGCCAGGGCGAATATCAGACGTTTGCTCAGGTTGGAGTTTCTGTCCATGATGGCCCCTTTATAAAGTGGATCGTCTCAAGAGGCCATGAAAATTTTCCCACAATGGGAGTTGTGAGATGCACCAGACTGCAAAGATTCCTTCTGTGGAACACTTGAGACCTGTTGGATGGCTCTAGGATGTCCCATATGGAACGACTCCAGAGTAGGGTTCTAAGGATGGATGCCTGGGCAGCCCGCCTCCCATTCTAGTTGTTTCCTAGCAACAAGGCAGGTTTGATCTGCAGGCCCTGGGGGAGAAACCAAGGGGGATGAGTTGACATGGACTCTACCGAGGATAGATCATAATGTGGGTTTAAGTCCATGGAGACCTTGGAATGGGGCGCTTGATCCGGGGCCCTGAAAGATTCTCCTAAACAGAGGTTTTTATAGAGCTCCAAAGAGTACATTTCCTATGTGGAGACGAGATTTTTCTATGAGTGCCTCAGTAATCCACCATATGCTGGTATTGGTAACCAGGCCTCTGAGGAGAGATGCCTGGAAACAAAAGCAATGGATCTGATTAGGGCCTAAGTGCCTGTCCTGTTCAATCTTATTCTATGGGGATATCTGTCTCTGGGTCTGAGTGGAGGTAGTTTCCTAACTTGTGAAAGATCATCCCTGTTTGTCCTGGGCAGCCAACACTATTGGGATGGCCTCGGGGAGTTTGGAGGTTTCTCCTAATCTATAGGGTTGTGGCCAATGGAAATGGCAGAATTTCCCTGGAGAAGGAAGCCACAGTCCTCAGGTGTGGCTCCAGGGGCCACAGCTTGGATGGTGTGTGGGCCAGGACTGTGGGGACAGAAGTTTGAAAAGACAAACTCAGCTTAAGTTTGGGGATGTATATATAAGGCTCGATCTACAGACCGTGAGAATTTTCCGGGCTATGTACAAAGGGCGAGTATATGGCGTTGCTCAGGCTTTTGTCTCTGGGTTTTGTGCCTACGGTGGCCGTGGAATGACAGGGTGTCCTCAAGGGCCATGGAAAAGTCTATCTCTGGTGATTTGGCCTGATCCCAAGTGGTTGGGATCATTCTGTGGATGGGAAGAGTCCTTTCTGTATTTTTTTTTTTTTTTTTACCTCAGGTGTCCCACCAAAGAGGGATTCCAGAGCAGTGCCCTGAGTAGGGGTGACTAGACATCTCTAACTCTGGTTGAGATTGGGGGACTAGGGGCTTGGCCATCCACATATGTGGGCTGTTGTTCCAGTCACTAAGAGGCTTTACATGAGGATAGGGCTCACGCTGAGGGTCACAATGTGTGTTTGTGCTAATTGTAGCCCTCAGGGATAGGTGGGGCCTCATAGTCCATGCTGCTTTCTCCTACAATGAACGTTGGACAACATGCCAACCACAAGGTTTCTTGCCATGGCGAAGGAGAAGTTCTGATTCTTGTATCACGTTCACTCCTGAGCAGTGAGTGGAGATAAGGTCTAGGTTCTGAAGGTGAAAACTGAGGTTGGGTAGAGATGATGGCCGAAAGCCATTGTGGGTTTGATATGCTCAGTGTACGGCCAGCTGTCTGGGAGTTGGACTGGAGGTCTGCCTTCAGGCTGTGTCAGACAGGGCTTTAGTGCACAGGCTAGATTGTATAATTGGGGTATGGTCGAGTGGCATGCAGGTTGTTACTCATTTGGCGTTTCTGGTTAGCCCTATAGGGCAACATTTTTCTTCTGGAGGGCAGGCAGAGTGCTGCATTGTGTCTCCGGAATTGCCAAACTCGAGGGATGTGGCCAGGATTTTGAAGACGGAAGTCTGAGAACACAAGTTAGGCTTAGGTTTCGGGTCGAGGGCACAGAAGGCAAACTCTCAAGTGCTGAATCGAGATCTCGTGCTTCTGAATTCAGGGCGCGGATCAGACTTTGGCTTAGGATGGAGTTTCTGTCCATGATGGCCCATTTATGAAGGTGTGGGGCATCATGAGGAAATGGAGGTTTTCTCACAGTGGGATTGTGTGATGCTTCAAAGCACAAGGATTCATTCTGCAAGACAGTCAAGACAGGTTGGTTGGATTCAAGACGTCCCATAAAGAAATTCTCCAGAGCAGGGTTCTAAGGATGGATGCCTGGACAGCCCACCTCGCATTCCAACTGTCTCCTAGTGACAAGGCAGGTTTGATCTGCTGGCTCTGGGTGAGCAGCCGAGGGGGCGGATTTGAAATGGACTCTCCTGAGGTTGGATCATAATGTAAGTTTGTGTCCATGGCGACCTTGGAATTGGGCCATGGTGCCAGCGCCCTGGAGGATCCTCCTAACCTGAGGTATTGACACAGCTCCAAAGAACAAGTTTCTCATGTGGAGATGAGATCTGTTCTGATTGTTTCCTTAGGAAACCCCCATATTCTGATATTGGAAACCAGGCCTCTGAGGAGAGATACATAGAAACCAAAGCAATGGATCAGAAGTTGGCTCAGGTTGGAGTTTCTGTCCATGATGGCCCCTTTATAAAGGGGAGCATCTCATGAGGCCATGTAGGTTTTCCCACGATAGGAGTTGTGAGATGCTCCAATCTGCAAGGATTCCTTCTGCAGGACAGTCAAGACCTGTTGGAAGGCTCCCAGGACATCCCATATGGAACGGCGCCAGAGCAGGATTCCAACGATGGATGCCTAGAGAGTCTGCTTTGCATTCAAGTTGTCTCCTAGCGGCAAGGCAGGTTTGATATTCTGGCTCTGACGGAGTAATCAACGGGGCTGAGTTGAAATGTACTCTCCTGCCGAATGGTCATAATGTGGGTTTGTGTCCATGGAGACCTTGGAATAGGGCGGTGGCTCTGGTTACCTGAAGGTTTCTCCTAACTGGAGGTTTTTACAGAGCTCCAAAGCATAAGTTTCCCATGTGGAGACAAGATTTGTTCTGATTGGTATCTCTGGAATCCCCCATATGCTGGTATTGGAAAACGGGCCTCTGAGGAGAGATGCTTAGAAACAAAAGCAATGGAACCAATTACGTTCTAGGGGCCTGTCCAGTTAATACCTTTCTCTTGGGATATCTGTCTACGGGTGAGTTGAGGTCGTTGCTCAGCTTGTGACAGATCACCCCTCTTTGTACTGGGCGGCCTACACTATTGGAATGGCCTCTGGGACTTTGGAGGTTTCTCCTAATCTGTAGGGTTGTGGCCAATGGAATGGGAAGAATTTCTTTGGAGAGGGCAGGCACAGTCCTGAGGTGTGGCTCCAGGGACCTCAGCCTGGAGGATGTGTGGGACAGGGATGTCAGGATAGAAGTCTGAATACACGGTTTGGGGACGTAGGTATGGCAGGCCCGATCTACAGACTATAAGGAGAATTTTTTGGGCTATGACCTAAGGGTGAGGCTTATGTCTCTAGATTTTGTGTCAATAATGGCCGTGGAATGTCGGGCTGGCCTCATGGGCCATGGAGGAGTCTTTCTCTCTGGGGATGGCCTGATCCCAAGTGATTGGGGTCATTCTGTGGGTGGGAGGAATCCTTTCTGTGTTTACTTACCTCAAATGTCCCACCAAAGAGGGATTCCAGAGCAGAGCCCTGAGTAGGGGTGACTAGATGTCTCTTCTTCTGGTTAAGATTGGGTGACTTGGGGCATGGCAGGCCCCATATGTGGGCTCATGGTCCAGCCACTGAGAGGCTTTACTTGAGGACAGGGTTCAAACTGAGGGTCCCAATGTGTGTTTGTGCCCACCGCAGCTCTTAAGCATGGGCAGGGCCTCGGGGACCCTACACTACCCTCAGGGGCCCTACTACTACTCCTGTAGGCCCTACAGGGGTCCTACACTGAACTTTGGATAAGATGCCCACCACAAGATTCTGGCGAGTGGGAAGGAGGTGTTATGATTTCTGCATCACGTTCACCCATGGGAAATGAGTAGAGATAAGGTCTAGGTTTCTGTAGCCTGAAAACCAGGTTGGAAAGAGATGGCAACCTAGGCCATGGCGGTTCAGATGTTCTCAGTGTACAGCAAGCTGTCTGGGTGGCGGTTTGGGAATTCAGGCCTCAGGTTGTGTCAGACAGGGCATTAGTGCACAGGCTAGACTATATAATTGGTGTACAGTTGAGTGGCATGCAGGTTTATCCTCATTTGAGGTTTCTGGGTAGACCCATAGGGCAACGTATTTCTTCTAGAGGCAGGCAGAGTGCAGCACTGTGTCATCAGAAATCCCAAAATTGAGGGCGTGTGGTCCAGGAGAGTGAGGACGGAAGTCTGAGAACACTAGCTATGCTTAGGTTTTGGGGTGAGGGCACAGCAGGTGCACTCTGAAGAGCTTAATCAAGATCTCGTGCATCTGAAGTCAAGGCGAGGATCAGCCGTTGGCTCAGGTTGGAGTTTCTTTCCATGATCCGACTTCATGAAGATTGGGGGCATCATGTGACCTTGGAAGCTTTCCATGATATGAGTTGTGAGGTGGTCCATGAACAAGGACTCCTGTGGGACATTCGACACCTGTTGGATGGCTCAAGGATGTCCCATAAGGAAAGACGCAAGAGCAGGGTTCTAAGGGTTCTAAGGATCTCTAAGGAGAGATGCCTGGAAACCAAAGCAATAGATCCGATAGGTGCCTATGGGCCTGTGCGTTCCTTTTTCTCTCTGGGGACATCAGTCTACGGGTCTGAGTGCCGAGGGTTCTAAGGGTTCTAAGGATCTCTATGGAGAGATACCTGGAAACCAAAGCAATAGATCCGATAGGTGCCTATGGGCCTGTTCGTTTCTTTTTCCCTCTGGTGACATCAGTCTACGGGTCTGAGTGCCGGTAGGTGCTCAGATGGGTACAGATTGCCCCTGTATTCCTGGGAAGCCACAAATATTGGGATGGCTTCCGGGACTTTGGAGGTTTATCCTATTAGTAGGGTTGTGGCCATTGGAATGGGCACATACAATTCCCTTGGAGAGGGCAAGCAGTGTCTTCATGTTTGGCTCCAGGGGCCCGAGCATGTAGGGTGTGTAGGCCAACATTTTGGACAGTTGTCTGAAAACACAAACTCGGCTTATGTTTCGGGTCATAGGTATGGCAGGACTGATCTACAGACCATGAGGAGAAATCTTCAGGATATGAAAAAAGGGCGAGTGTTAGGATCTTGCTCAAGTTTTTGTCTCTGGATATCGTGTCACTCATGGTCGTGAAATTTCCGGGTGACTTCATGGGAAATGGACGAGTCTTACTCTCTGGGGTTTTGACCCCATCCAATGATTTTGGGGTCATTCTGTGGGATGCTAGAAGTCCGTTGTTCTGTTGTTGTTGATTTGTTTTGTTTTGTTTTTCAACCTCAGATGCCCCAACAAATGAGGGATTCCAGAGTAGAGCCCTGAGAGGGGCGACTGGACAACCAGAAATCTAGTTAAAAATTGGTGCCTAGGGACATGTCAAGTCATTATGACATCTAATGGTCCAGCCACTTAGAGGTCATACTAGAGGACAGGACTCACGCTGAGGGTCACAATGCGTGTATATGCCCTCGTTGCACTCAAGAATGGGCGAGGCCTCAGGGTGAATGCTGGTTTCTCCTACACTGAACGTTGGACAACATGCCAAACACAAGTTTTCTTGCCATGGGTAAGGAAGAGTTCTGATTTCTGCATCACAGTCACCCCTGGGCAGTGATTGGAGATAAGGTCTAGGTTCTGAAGCCTGAAAACTGAGGTAGGGAAGAGATGATGACCTAAGGCCATGGCGGGTCTGATGTGCTCAGTGTGTAGACAGCTGTCTGTGTGTTGGTCAAGAGGTCCGGGCTCAGATTGCAGGCAGTGCATTAGTTCCCAGGTTAGACTATATATTTTGGGTGCATTCGAATGCCGTGTAGGTTCTTATCTGAAAACTCTTCAGGATATTAAGAATGAGTGATTCTGAGGCGCGTGCTCAGGCTTTTGTCTCTGGATTTTGTATCACCGATGGCCTTGGAATGTTGGGGAGGCCTTATGGGCCATGGACGAATCTTGCTCTCTGTGGATTTGGCCCAATCCCAATTGTTTTTCGTCAATCTGTGGGATGGGAGGACTCCTTTCAGGTTTGTTACCTCAGGTGTCCCACGAAAAGAGGAATTCCAAAGCAGAGCCCTGGGGAGGAGTGAAGGGACAACCTGAACTATGGTTAAAAATTGGGGCCTAGAGGCATGGCAAGCCCAATATGCTGTCTCTCCATACAGACACCTAGAGTCCTTACCTGAGGACTGGGGTCAGGCTGAGGTGTCACAATGTGTGTTTGTGACCAATGTGGCCCGCAAGCATGGTTGGGGCCCCATGGGCCACACTGGTTTCCACTACTCTGAATCTTGGAAAACATGCCATCCACAAGGTTTCTTGCCATGGGGAAAGAGTTCTGATTTCTGCATCATTTTCAAACCCGGGCCGTGATTGGAGATAAGGTCTAGGTTCTGAAGCCAGAAAACCGAGGTTGAGAAGAGATGACGAACTAAGGCCATGGCAGGTCCGATGTGCTCAGGGTGTGGCCAGCTGTCTGGGGGGGGGGGGCCAAGAGGTCCAGGCTCTGGCTGTTTCAGAAAGGGCATTAGTGACCAGGTCAGCCTATATATTTGGTGTATAGCAGAGTGGCGTGTAGGTTGATCCTCATTTGGCGTTTCTGGGTAGCCCCAGAGGGCAACGTGTTTTTTCTGGAGGGCAGGCAGAGTGCTGCATTGTAGTTCTGGATTGCCAAACTGGAGGGCGTGTGGGCCAGTAGTGTGAGGACGGAAGTCTGAGAACCCAAGCTAGGCCTAGCTTTCTGGGTGAGGATATGGAAGGCACAATCTACAACCTGAATCGAGACCTCGTGAATCTGCAGTGAGGGCGAGGATCAGAGGATCGCTCAGGTTGGACATTTGTCCCTGATGGCCCCTTCTTGAAGGGGGCATGGATCACGAGGCCATGGGGGTTTTCCCACGATGTGAGTTGTGAGAAGCTCCCAACTGCAAAGATTCTTCTGCAGGACAATTGAGACCTGTTGGTTGGCTCCAGGACAACGATTTTGAGCAGGGTTCTGAGGATGGATGGCTGGGTAGCCCACCTCGCATTCTAATTGTCTCCAAGCAACAAGACAGGTTAGATCTGCTGGATCTGGGGGAGCAACCGAGGAGGCTGAGTTGAAATGGACTCTCCCGTGGATGTGTCCTAATATGATTTTGTGTCTATGAAGACCTTGGAATGAAGCGGTGGCACTGGGGCCCTGAAGGGTTCTCCTAAAGAGAGGCTTTCACACAGCTACGTCGTGCAAGTTTCCCATGTGTAGATGAGATTTGTTCTGATGGGTGAGTCAAGAAACAGCCATATGCTGTTATTGAAATCCAGGCCTCTGAGGAGAGATGCCTGGAAACCAAAGCAATGGATCCGATATGTGCCTAGGGGCCTGTTCGTTCCTTTTTACCTCTGGGGACATCAGTCTACGGGTCTGAGTGCCGGTAGGTGCTCAGATGGGCCCAGATTGTGCCTGTTTGTCCTGGGAAGCCACAAATACGGGATGGCCTCAGGGACTTTGGAGGTTGATCCTATTAGTAGGGTTGTGGTCATTGGAATGGGCACACACAATTCCCTTGCAGAGGGCAAGCACAGTCGTCAAGTTTGGCTCCAGGGGCCTGAGCCTGTAGGGTGTGTAGGCCAGGGCTGTTTGGACAGTTGTCTGAAAACACAAACTCGGCTTATGTTTCGGGTCATAGGTAGCAAGACTGATCTACAGATCATGAGGTGAACTCTTCGGAATATGAAAAAAGGGCGAGTGTGTGGCTCTTGCTCAAGTTTTTGTCTCTGGATATCGTGTCACACATGGTGTGAAATTTCCGGGTGACTTCTTGGGAAATGGACGAGTCTTACTATCTGGGTGTTTGGCCCCGTCCAAAGAGTTTGGGATCATTCTGTGGGATGGAAGAAGTCCGTTGTTCTGTTGTTGTTGATTTGTTTTGTTTTGTTTTGCAACATCAGGTGTCCCACCAAATGAGGGATTCCAGAGTAGAGCCCTTGGTAGGGGCGATGGACATCCAGAAATCTGGTTAAAAATTGGGGCCTAGGGTCTTGTCAACCCCATAATGACATCTAATGGTTCAGCCACTGAGAGGACGTACTAGAGGACAGGACTCACGCTGAGGGTCACAATGCGTGTATATGCCCTCGTCGCACTCAAGAATGGTGGGGCCTCAGGCTGAATGCTGGTTTCTCCTACAATGAACTTTGGGCAACATGCCAACCACAAGGTTTCTTGCCATGGGTAAGGAAGAGTTCTGATTTCTGCATCACACTCACCCCTGGGCAGTGATTGGAGATAAGGTCTAGGTTCTGAAGCCTGAAAATTGATGTAGGGAAGAGATGATGACCTAAGGCCATGGCGGGTCAGATGTGCTCAGTGTGTGGTCAGCTGTCTGGGTTTTGGTTCGAGTTCCGGGCTCAGGTTGTCAGACAGTGCATTAGTGCCCAGGTTACACTATATATTTTGGGTGCATTCGTGTGCCGTGTAGGTTCTTATCTGAAGAATCTTCAGGATATGAAGAATGAGCTATTATGAGGCGCGTTCTCAGCCTTTTGTCTTGGATTTTGTATCAGCGATGGCCGTGGAATGTTGGGGACACCTCATGGGCCATGGACGAATCTTGCTCTATGTGGACATGGCCCATTCCCAATTGTTTTTCATCAATCTGTTTGATGGGAGGACTCCTGTCAGGTTAGTTACCTCAGGTGTTCCACCAAAAGAGGAATTCCAAAGCAGAGCCCTGGGGAAGAGTGAAGGGACAACCCGAACTACGGATAAAAATTGGGGCCTAGAGGCATGGCAAGCCCAATATGCTGTCTCTCCATCCAGCCACTGAGAGGCCTTACCTCAGGACTGGGCTCAGGCTGATGGTCACAATGTGTGTTTATGACCAATGTGGCCCGCAAGCATGGGTGGGGCCTCATGGGCCACACTGGTTTCAACTACAGTGACCCTTGGACAACATGCCAACCACAAGGTTTCTTGCCATGGGGAAAGAGTACTGATTTCTGCATCATTTTCAAACCCGGGCCGTGATTGGAAATAAGGTCTAGGTTCTGAAGCCTGAAAACCGAGGTTGAGATGAGATGACGTCCTAAGGCCATGGCGGGTCCGTTGTACTCAGTGTGCGGCCAGCTGTCTGGGTGGGGACAGGAGGTCCATCCACTGGCTGTGTCAGAAAGGGCTTTAGTGCCCAGGTCAGCCTATATATTTGGGGTAGAGCAGAATGGCGTGCAGGTTGATCCTCATTTGGGGTTTCTGGGTATCCCAGAGGGCAATGTTTTTCTTCTGGAGGGCAGGCAGAGTGCTGCATTGTAGTTCTGGATTGCCAAAATGGAGGGCTTGTGGGCCAGTAGTCTGAGGACGGAAGTCTGAGAACCCAAGCTAGGCCTAGGTTTCTGGGTGAGGATATGGAAGGCACAATCTACAGACCTGAATCGAGATTTCGTGCATCTGCAGTCAGGACGAGGATCAGACGATCG
This sequence comes from Mustela putorius furo, assembly GCF_011764305.1. NCBI lineage: Eukaryota > Metazoa > Chordata > Mammalia > Carnivora > Mustelidae > Mustela > Mustela putorius. The sequence continues at coordinate 10,957 of NW_025421778.1, read as the reverse complement.
CTCAGGTTGGACATTCTGTCCCTGATGGCCCCTTCTTGAAGGGGGGGTGGATCACGAGGCCATGGGGGTTTTCCCACAATGGGAGTTGTGAGAAGCTCCCAATTGCAAAGATTCTTCTGCAGGACAATTGAGACCTGTTGGTTGGCTCCAGGACAATGATTCTGAGCAGGGTTCTAAGGATGAATGGCTGGGTAGCACACCTCGCATTTGAATTGTCTCCAAGCAACAAGACAGGTTAGATCTGCTGGATCTTGGGGAGCAACCGAGGAGGCTGAGTTGAAATGGACTCTCCCGTGGATGTGTCCTAATATGATTTTGTGTCTATGGAGACCTTGGAATGAAGCGGTGGCACTGGGGGCCCTGAAGGGTTCTCCTAAAGAGAGGCTTTCACACAGCTCCATCGTGCAAGTTTCCCATGTGTTGATGATATTTGTTCTGATGGGTGAGTCTAGAAAGAGCCATATGCTGTTATTGAAATCCAGGCCTCTGAGGAGAGATGCCTGGAAGCCAAATCAATGGATCCGATACGTGCCTAGGGGCCTGTTCGTTCCTTTTTAACTCTGGGATATCAGTCTACGGGTCTGAGTGCGGGTAGGTGCTCAGATGGGCCCAGATTGCCCCTGTTTGTCCTGGGAAGCCACAAATATTGGGATGGCCTCAGGGACTTTGGAGGTTGATCCTATTAGTAGGTTTGTTGTCATTGGAATGGGCACTCACCATTCCCTTGGAGAGGGCAAGCACAGTCGTCAGGTTTGGCTCCAGGGGCCTGAGCCTGTAGGGTGTGTAGGCCAGGGCTGTTTGGACAGTTGTCTGAAAACACAAACTCGGCTTATGTTTCGGTCATAGGTATGGCAGGACTGATCTACTGACCATGAGGAGTACTCTTCGGGATATGAAAAAAGGGCGAGTGTGAGGCTCTTGCTCAAGTTTTTTTTCTCTGGATATCGTGTCACTGATGGTCGTGAAATTTCCCGATGACTTCATGGCAAATGGACGAGTCTTACTCTCTGGGGGTTTGGCCCCGTCAAACAGTTTGTGATCATTTTGTGGGATGGAAGAAGTCCGTTGTTCTGTTGTTGTTTATTTGTTTTGTTTTGTTTTTTAACCTCAGGTGTACCACCAAATGGAGGATTCCAGAGTATAGCCCTGGGGAGTGGAGACTGGACCACCAGAAATCTGGTTAAAAATTGGGGCCTAAGGAAATGTAGCCAATTATGACATATAATGGTCCAGCCACTGAGAGGACGTACTAGAAGACAGGATTCATGCTGATGGTCATAATGCGTGTTTATGCCCTCTTCGCCCTCAATAATGGGCGGGACCTGAGTGTGAATGATGTTTTCTCCTACACTGAACGTTGGACAACATGCCAACCACAAGGTTTCTTTTCTTTTTTTTTTTTTTTAAAGATTTTATTTATTTATTTGACAGAGAGAAATCACAAGTAGGCAGAGAGGCAGGCAGAGAGAGAGAGGAGGAAGCAGGCTCCCCGCTGAGCAGAGAGCCTGATGCGGGACTCGATCCCAGGACCCTGAGATCATGACCTGAGCCGAAGGCAGCGGCTTAACCCACTGAGCCACCCAGGCGCCCAACCACAAGGTTTCTTGTCATGCGTAAGGAAGAGTTCTGATTTCTGCATCACAGACACCCCTGGGCAGGGATTGGAGATAAGGTCTAGGTTCTGAAGCCTGAAAACTGAGGTACGGAAGAGAAGATGACCTAAGGCCATGGCGGGTCGGAAGTGCTCAGGGTGCGGTCAGCTGTCTGGGTGTTAATCACGAGGTCCGGGCTCAGGTTGTCAGACAGTGCATTAGTGCCCAGGGTAGACTATATATTTTGGGTTCATTCTAGTGCCGTGTATGTTCTTATCTGAAGAACTCTTCAGGATATGAAGAATGAGCGAGTCTAAGGCGCGTGCTCAGGCTTTTGTCTCTGGATTTTGTATCAGCGATGGCCGTGGAATGTTGGGGAGGCCTCATGGGACATGGACGAATCTTGCTCTCTCTGGATTTGGCCCGATCCCAATTGTTTTTCGTCAATCTGTGGGATGGGAGGACTCCTTTCAGGTTTGTTACCTCAGGGGTCCCACCAAAAGAGGAATTCCAAAGCAGAGTCCTGGGGAAGAGTGAAGGGACAACCAGAACTATGTTTAAAAATTGGGTCCGAGAGGCATGGCAAGCCCAATATGCTATCTCTCCATCCAGCCACTGAGAGGCCTTAACTGAGGACTGGGCTCAGGCTGAGAGTCACAATGTGTGTTTGTGACCAATGTGGTCCGCAAACATGGGCGGGGCCTCATGGACCACACTGGTTTCAACTACACTGAAACTTGGACAATAAGCCACCCACAAGGTTTCTTGCCATGGGAAAAGAGTTCTGATTTCTGAATCATTTTCAAACCCGGGCAGTGATTGGAGATATGGTCTAGCTTCTGAAGCCTGAAAACCGAGGTTGAGAAGAGATGACGACCTAAGGCCATGGCGGGTCCGATGTGCTCAGTGTGCGGCCAGCTGTCTGGGTGGGGCCAGGAGGTCCTGGCTCAGGCTGTGTCAGAAAGGGCATTAGTGCCCAGGTTAGCCTATATATTTGGGGTACAGCCGAATGCCGTGCATGTTGATCCTCATTGGGGGTTTCTGGGTAACCCCAGTGGGCAATTTTTTTCTTCTGGAGGGAAGGCAGATAGAGGCATTGTACTTCTGGATTGCCAAACTGGAGGGCTTGTGGGCCAGAAGTCTGAGGAAGGAAGTCTGACAACCCAAGCTAGGCCTAGGTTTCTGGGTGAGGTTATGGCAGGCACAATCTCGAGACCTGAATCAAGATCTCCTGCATCTGAAGTCAGGGCGAGGATCAGACGATCGCTCAGGTCGGACATTCTGTCCCTGATGGCCCCTTTTTGAAAGGGTTTGGGTCACGAGGCCATGGGGGTTTTCCCACGAGGGGAGTTGTGAGAAGCTACCAACTGCAAAGACTCTTCTGCAGGACAATTGAGACCTGTTGGTTGGCTCCAGGAGAACATTTTCGAGCAGGGTTCTATGGATGGATGGATGGGTAGCCCACCTCGCATTCCAATTGTCTCCAAGCAACAAGACAGGTTAGATCTGCTGGATCTGGGGGAGCAACCGAGGAGGCTGAGTTGAAATAGACTCTCCCGTGGATGTGTCCTAATATGATTTTGTGTCTATGGAGACCTTGGAATGAAGTGGTGGCACTGGGGCTCTGAAGGGTTCTCCTAAAGAGAGGCTTTCACACAGCTCTATCGTGCAAGTTTCCCATGTGTAGATGAGATTTGTTCTGACGGGTGAGTCAAGAAACAGCCATATGCTGCTATTGAAATCCAGGCCTCTGAGGAGAGATGCCTGGAAACCAAAGCAATGGATCCGATAGGTGCCTAGGGGCCTGTTCGTTCCTTTTTACCTCTAGGGATATCAGTCTACGGGTCTGAGTGCGGGTAGGTGCTCAGATGGGCCCAGATTGCCCCTGTTTGTCCAGGGAAGCCACCATTATTGGGATGGCATCAGGTATTTTGGCGGTTTATCCTCTAAGTAGGGTTGTGGCCATTGGAATGGGCACACAGAATTCCCTTGGAAAGGGCAAGCACAGTCTTCAGGTTTGGCCTCAGGGGCCTGAGCCTGTAGGGTGTGTAGGCTAGAGCTTTTGGGACAGTTGTCTGAATACACAAACTCGGCTTATGTTTCAGGTCATAGGTATGGCAGGACTGATTTTCAGACCATGAGGAGAACACTTTTGGATATGAAAAAAGGGGCGAGTGTGAGGCTCTTGCTCACGTTTATTTTCTCTAGATATTGTGTCACTCATGATCGTGAAATTTCCGGGTGACTTCATAGGAAATGGACGAGTCTTACTCTCTGGGGTTTGGCCCCGTCCAAGGAGTTTGGGGTCACTCTGTGGGATGGAAGAAGTCCGGTTTTTTTTGTTGTTTTTGATTTGATTTGTTTTGTTTTTCAACCTCAGGTGTTCTACCAAATGAGGGATACCAGAGTACAGCACTGGGGAGTTGTGACTGGACAACCAGAAATCTGGTTAAAAATTGGGGCCTAGGGACATGTCAAGCCCATTATGACATCTAATGGTCCAGCCACTGAGAGGACGTACTAGAGGACAGGACTCACGCTGAGGGTCACAATGCGTGTTTATGCCCTCGTTGCACTAAAGAATGGGCGTGACCTCAGGGTGAATGCTGGTTTCTCCTACACTGAACGTAGGACAACATGGCAACCACAAGGTTTCTTCCCTTGGGTAAGCAGGAGTTCTGATTTCTGCATCACAGTCACCCCTGGGCAGTTATTGGAGATAAGGTCTAGGTTCTGAAGCCTGAAAACTGAGGTAGGGCAGAGATGATGACCTAAGGCCATGGCGGGTCTGATGTGCTCAGTGTGCGGTCAGCTGTCTGGGTGTTGCTCAGGAGGTCCTGGCTCAGGTTGTGTCAGACAGTGCATTACTGCCCAGGTTAGACTATATAATTTGGGTACATTCGAGTGCCGTGTAGGTTTATTCTCATTTAATGTGCCCGGGCAGCACATTAGGCAATATATTTTTTCTAGAGGGCAGGCAGAGTGCTGCAATGATGGTCCGGAATTTCCAAACTTGTAGGCTTCGGGGCCAGGAGTGTGAGGATGGAAGTCTGAGAACACAAGCTAGACTTGGGTTTCAGGGCGAGGGCACGGCATGTACCCCCTGAAGATCTGAAGGAATATGTCATGCTTCTGAAGTCAGAGCGAGGATCAGACATTGGCTCAGCTTGGATTTTCTGTTCATGACGGCCCCTTCATGAAGGGAGCGGATTCTCGAGCGTGGAGGTTTTCGCACGTTGGGAGTGGTGGGATGCCCCCTCCAAGTATTCCTTCTGCGTGAAAATTGAGACCTGTTGGACAGCTCCAGGACATCCAATATGGATGAGTCCTGACCTTGGAAGCCCGCCTCGCATTCCAATTGTCTCCTAGGGACAAGACAGTTTAGATCTGATGGCTCTGCGGGAGCAACCGGGGTGGCTGTGTTGAAATGGACTTTCCTGAGGATGGGTCTAATGTGTGTTTGTGTCCATGAGGGCCTTGGAATGGGGCGGTGGCACCGGTACCCTGAAGTATTCTCCTCAGCTTTTGACATAGCTCCCATGCACAAGTTTCCTTGTGGAGACGAGTTTGGTTCTGATGGGTGCCTCAGGAAAACCCCAATGCTGTTATTGGAAAACAGGGTTTTGAGGAGACACGCCTGTAAACCCAAGCTATGAATCCGATTTTGGCCTTGGGTCCTGTCTGGTTCAATCTTCTTCTCTGGGGACATCCATCAAGGGTATGAGCGGAGGTAGATGCTCAGCTGGTGTCAGACTGAACTTTTTAGTCCCGGGCGACCTATACTATTGGGATGGCCTCAGGGACTTTGGAGGGTTCTCCTATTTTGTACGATTTTGGACAATGGAATGGGCAGAATTTCCATGGATTGGGTAGGCACAGACCTATTGTGTGACTCCAGGGTCCCCAGCCTGGATGGTGTGTGGCCCAGGACTTTGAGGACAGCAGTCTGAAAACACAAACTCAGCTTATGTTTGGGGACGTAGGTATGGCAGGCCCGATCTACAAACCATGAGAAGACATCATCAGGATATGAAGAAAGTGCGAGTCTGAGGCGCTGCTCACTTTTGTCTCTGGATTTTGTTTCAGCGATGGCCGTGGAATGTCGAGGAGGCCTCATGGGCCATGGACGAATCTTGCTCTCTGTGGATTTGGCCCGATCCCAATTGTTTTTCGTCAATCTGTTGGATGGAGGACTCCTTTCAGGGTTGTTACATCAGGTGTCCCATCAAAAGAGGAATTCCAAAGCAGAGCCCTGGGGAAGAGTGAAGGGACAACCCGAACTATGGTTAAAAATTGGGGCCTAGGGGCATGGCAAGCCCAATATGCTGTCTCTTCATCCAGCCACTGAAGACCTTACCTGAGGACTGGGCTCAGGCTGAAGGTCACAATGTGTGTTTGTGACCAATGTGGCCCCAAAGCATGGGCGGGGCCTCATGGGCCACACTGGTTTCAAGTACACTGAACCTTGGACAACATGCCAACAACAAGGTTTCTTGCCATGGGGAAAGAGTTCTTATTTCTGCATCATTATCAAACCCGGGCCGTGATTGGAGATAAGGTCTTGAGTGCGACGAGGGCATAAACACGCATTGTGACCCTCAGCGTGAGTCCTGTCCTCTAGTACGTCCTCTCAGTGGCTTGACCATTAGATGTCATAATGGGCTTGACATATCCCTAGGTCCCAATTTTTAACCAGATTTTGGTTGTCCAGTCGCCCCTCCCCATGGCTCTATTCTGGAATCCCTCATTTGAGGGACACCTGAGGTTGAAAAAACAAAACAAAACAAATCAATAACAACAACAGAACAACGGACTTCTTCCATCCCACAGAATGACCCCAAACTCTTTGGACGGGGCCAACCCCCAGAGAGTAAGACTCGTCCATTTCCCATGAAGTCACCCGGAAATTTCACGACCATGAGTGACACGATATCCAGAGAAAAAAATAAACTTGAGCAAGAGCCTCACCCTCGCCCTTTTTTCATATCCCAAAGAGTTCTCCTCATGGTCTGTAGATCAGTCCTGCCATACCTATGACCCGAAACATAAGCCGAGTTTGTGTTTTCAGACAAAACTGTCCAAACACAGCCCTGGCCTACACAGCCTAAAGGCTTAGGCCCCTGGAGCCAAGCTGAGGACTGTACTTGCCCTCTCCAAGGGAAATTCTGTGTGCCCATTCCAATGGCCACAACGCGACTAATAGGATAAACCTCCAAAGTCCCTGAGGCCATCCCAATAGTGGTGGCTTCCCAGGACAAACTGTAGCAATCTGAGCCCATCTGAGATCCTACCTGCACTCAGACTTGTAGACTGATATCCCCAGAGGTAAAAAGGAACGAACAGGCCCCTAGGCCCTAATCGGATCCATTGCTTTGGTTTCCAGGCATCTCTCCTCAGAGGCCTGGATTTCAGTACCAGCATATGGCTGTTTCTTGACTAACCCATCAGAACAAAAATCTCATCTACACATGGGAACCTTGCACGATGGAGCTATGTGAAAGCCTCTCTTTAGGAGAACCCTTCAGGGCCCCAGTGCCACCGCTTCATTCCAAGGTCTCCATAGACACAAAATCAATATTAGGACACATCCACGGGAGAGTCCATTTCAATTCAGCCTCCTCGATTGCTCCCCCAGATCCAGCAGATCTAACCTGTCTTGTTGCTTGGAGACAATTGGAATGCGAGGTGGGCTACCCATCCATCCATCCATAGAACCCTGCTCGAAAATGTTCTCCTGGAGCCAACCAACAGGTCTCAATTGTCCTGCAGAAGAATCTTTGCAGTTTGGAGCTTCTCACAACTCCCCATCGTGAGAAAAACCCCCATGGCCTCGTACTCCACCCCCCCTTCATGAAGAGGCCATCAGGGACAGAATGTCCAACCTGAGAGATCGTCTGATCCTCACCCTGACTACAGATGCACGAGATCTCGATTCAGGTCTATATATTGTTCCTGCCATGTCCTCACACCCAGAAACCTAGGCCTAGCTTGTGTCTTCAGACTTCCATCCTCAGACTAATGGCCCACAAGCCCTCCAGTTTGGCAATCCAGAATTACAATGCCGCACTCTGCTTTCCCTCCAGAAGAAAAACATTGCCCTCTAGGGCTACCCAGAAACCACAAATGAAGATCAACCTGCACGCCAATTGGCTGTACCCCAAAAAAAATAGGCTGACCTGGGCAATAATGCCCTTTTTGACAGAGCCTGAGCCTGGACCTCCTGGCCCCCACCCAGACACCTTGCAGCTCACTGAGCACATAGGACCAGCCCATGGCCTTAGGTCGTTATCCTACCCAACCATCGGTTTTCAGGTTTCAGATCCTAGAGGCCTTATCTCCAATCACTGCTCAGGTTTGAAAATGATGCAGAAAAATTAGAACTCCTTCCCAATGGCAAGAACCTTGGGTTGGCTTGTTGTCCAACGTTCAGTGTATTGGAAACCTGTTTGTCCGATGAGGCCCCCCCGGGGCATTGCTCGTGGGCCACATAGGTGGCACAAACTCACATTGTGACCCACAGACTTAGCCCAGTCCTCAGGTAAGGCCTCTCAGTGGCTGGATGAAGATTGCTTTGGTTTCAGCATATCGGGCTTGCCATGCCCCTAGGCCCCAATTTTTAACCATAGTTCAGGTTGTCCTTTCATTCTTCCCCACGAGGGCTCTGCTTTGGAATTCTCTCTTTTGGTGGGACACCTGATGTAACAACCCTGAAAGGAGTCCTCCAGCCAACAGATTGAAGAAAAAAACAATTGGGATCGGGCCAAATCCACAGAGAGCAAGATTCGTCCATGGCCCATGAGGCCTCCCCGATATTTCACGGCCATCGCTGCCTGAAAAACAAATCCAGAGACAAAAGCCTGAGCAAGCGCCTCAGACTCGCACTTTCTTCATATCCTGAAGATGTCTTTCTCATGGTTTGTAGATCGGGCCTGCTATAAGTACGTCAAATTAGAATTGTTCCCAAACAGAAGCTGAGTTTGTGTTTTTCAGACTTCTGTCCTCAAAGTCCTGGGGCCACACACCATCCCAGGCTGGGGACCCTGGAGCCCCACATTAGGACTGTGCCTACCCAATCCATGGGAAATTCTGCCCAATCCATTGTCCAAAATTGTACAAGTTAGGAGAACCCTCCAAAGTCCCTGAGGACCTCCCAATAGTATAGGTCGCCCAGGACAAAAAAGGTCAGTCTGACACCAGCTGAGCATCTACCTCCACTCATACCCTAGATGGATGTCCCCAAAGAACGAAGATTGAACCATGACAGGACCCTAGGCCAAAATCGGATCCATTGCTTTGGGTTACAGGCATGTCTCCTCAAAACCCTGGTTTCCAATACCAGCATTGGGGTTTTGTCCTGAGGCACCCATCTGAACCAAACTCGACTCCACAAGGAAAACTTGTGCATGGGAGCTATGTCAAAAGCTTAGGAGAATACTTCAGGGTCCCGGTGCCACCGCCCCATTCCACGGACCTCATGGACTGAGCACACACACACATTAGTCCAAACCTCGTCCTCAGGAAAGTCCATTTCAACTCAGCCACCCTGGTTGCTCCCGCAGAGCCATCAGATCTAAACTGTCTTGTCGCTAGGAGACAATTGGAATGCGAGGCGGGCTTCCCAGGCATCCATCCTTGAACGTTGGTCTGGACTCATCCATATGGGATGTCCTGGAGCTGGTCCAACAGGTCTCAATTTTCACGCAGAAGGAATCCTAGGAGGGGGCATCCCCTTTTCACTCCCAACGTGGGAAAACCTCCACGGCCTCGAGATTCGGCTCCCTTCATGAAGGGGCCGTCATGAACAAAAAATCCAAGCTGAGCCTACGTCTGTATATTCGCTCTGACTTCCGATGCATGAGATATTGGGACACCTGATCGGGTAAGGAGGTAAATGCCGTGCCATCGCCCTGAATCCCAAAAAACTTGTGTTCTCAGACTTCCGTCCTCACACTCTCCGGACCCGAAGCCCACAAGTTTGGGCAATTCCGGACCATACATTATCCAGCACTCTGCCTGCCCACTGAGAAACAAAATATTCCCAAATGAGCTGCCCGGGCAGATTAAATGAGAATAAACCTACACGGCACTCGAATGTACCCAAAATATATAGTCTAACCTGGGCAGTAATGCACTGTCTGATACACCTGAGCCCGGGACCTCGTGACCAACACCCAGACAGCTGACCACACCCTGAGGCATAGACCCGCCATGGCCTTAGGTCATCATCTCTTCCCTACCTCAGTTTCAGGCTTCAGAACCTAGACCTTATCTCCAATCACTGCCCAGGGGTTGAGTGTGATGCAGAAATCAGAACTCCTGCTTACCCAAGGCAAGAAAACTTGTGGTTGGCATGTTGTCCAAACGTTCAGTGTAGGGGAAAACCGGCATTCACCCTGAGGCCCCCTGCCCATTCTTAAGTGCAACAAGGGCCGATAAACACGCATTTGTGACCCTCAGCGTTTTACTCCTGTCCTCTAGTACGTCCTCTCAGTGGCTAGACCATTAGATGTCCATAATGGCTTGACATGTCCCTAGGCCCCAATTTTTAACCAGATTTCTGGTTGTCCAGTCACCACACCCCAGGCGCTCTACTCTGGAATCCCTCATGTGGTGGGTTTGACAAACTAAACCAGGGTAGAAAAAACAAAATCAACAACAAATTCAACAAAAACAAAAAAACGGCCTTCTTCCATTCCACAGAATGACACCAAACTCCTGGGACGGGGCGAAACCCCAGAGAGTAAGACTCGTCCATTTCCCATGAAGTCACCCGGAAATTTCACGACCATGAGTGACAACAATATCCTAGAGACAAAAAGTTGAGCAAGAGCCTCACACTCGCCCATTTTTTACATATCCCAAAGTGTTTCTCCTCATGGTCTGTAGATCAGTCCTGCCATACCTATGACCTGAAACATAAGCCGAGTTTGTGTTTTCAGACAACTGTCCCAACAGCTATGGCATACACACCCTACAGGGCTCAGACCCCTGGAGCCAAAACTGACGACTGTGCTTGCCCGTCTCCAGGGGAAGTGTATGTGACCATTCCCAATGGCCAGACCCTACTAAGGAGGATTAATACCTCCAAAGTCCCAGAGGCCATCCCAATATTGTGTGGCTCCAGGACCAAAACGGGGGCAATATGGGCCAATCTGAGCACCTAACGGCACTCGACCCGTAGACTGATGTCCCAGAGGGTAAAAAGGAAATGAACAGGGCCCCTATGCACATATCGGATACCATTGCTTGGTTTCCAGGCATCTCTACTCAGAGGCATGGATTTCAATAAAAGCATATGGCTGTTTTATTGACTCAACCATCAGAATAAAAATCTCATCCACAATGGGAAAACTTGCATGATGGAA